>NW_016945888.1:0-1019 GCF_001483705.2 Eufriesea mexicana
TTATTGACATTTTCGGGTAATATCGTGGTGAGCAAGCGTCCACGCATAAATAAGGAGGAAAGACTCTATTGGCGTATTATATCCATTGCAATGGTATAGAATTTGACAGGTAGTTCAATTTTATTGACATTTTCGGCTAATATCGTGGTGAGCAAGCTTTCTTGCATTAATAAAGAGTTTATATTCTGCTGGCGTGCTATAGCCGTTGCAATGCTATTGAGTCTGACTGCAAAGTTCAATTTTATTGACATTTTCGACTAGTATCGTGGGGAGCAAGCTTTCGTGCATAAATAAGGAGGATAGATGCCGTTGGTGTGCTATAGCCATTGCAATGCAATAATGTCTGCCTGGAATGTTCAATTTTATTGACATTTTCGATCAATTTCGTGGTGAGCAAACTTTCACGCATACATAAGGAGGAAAGATCTTATTGTCGTGCTATAGCAATTGCATTGCAAATAAATAGGAATGGAACGCTCAATTTTATTGACATTTTCGGGTAATATCGTGGTGTGCATGCGTCCACGCATAAATAAGGAGGAAAGATTCTATTGGCGTATTACATCCATTGCAATGGTATAGAATTTGACAGGAAGTTCAATTTTATTGACATTTTCGGCTAATATCGTGGTGAGCAAACTTTCTCGCAAAAATAAGGTACATAGATTCTATTGGCGTGCTATAGCCGTTACCGTTGAAATGCAATAGAATAAGCATGAAAAGCTCAATTTTATTGACATTTTCGATCAATATCGTGGTGAGCAAGCTTTCACGCATACATAAGCAGGAAAGATTTTATTGGCGTGCTATAGCAATTGCATTGAAATTAAATATTAATGGAACGCTCAATTTTATTGACATTTTCGGGTAATGTCGTTGTGAGCAAGCTTCCACGCATAAATAAGGAGGAAAGATTCTATTGGCGTGCTATATCCATTGTAATGTTATAAAATCTTACTGGAAATTTCAATTTTATTGCTATTTTCGACTAATATCGAGGAGAGCAAGCTTTCATGCAT
>NW_016945889.1:0-1146 GCF_001483705.2 Eufriesea mexicana
CCAGTCGGATTCTATAGCATTGCAACGGCTATAGCATGCCAATAGAATCCTACCTCCTTATTTATGCAACAAAATTAGCGCACCACGATATCAGTCGAAAGTGTCACTGAAATTGAATTTTCCAGTAAGATTCTATATTGCTGGAATGGCTATAGCACGCAAATAGAATCTTTCCTCCTTATTTGTGCACCAAATCTAGCTCTCCACGATATTAGTCGAAAATGTCAATAAAATTGAATTATCCAGACAGATTCTGTAGCATTGCAACGGGTACCGCATGCGAATAGAATCGAAACTTTCCCACTTATTTACGCAACAAAATTAGATCACCACGGTATTAGTCTAAAATGTCAATAAAATTGAATTTTCCAGTCTGGTTCTATAGCATTGAAATGGCGATAGCGTGCCAATAGAATCTTTGCCCCTTATTTATGCAACAAAATTAGCTCACCACTACAGTGGTCGAAAATGTCAGCAAAATTCTATTTGCCAGTCAGATTCTATAGCACTGCAGTGGCTAATGCATGCCAATAGAATCTTTCCTCCTTAACTATGCAACAAAATTAGCTCACCACGATATTTGTTGAAAATGGCAAAAAAATTGAATTTGCCAGTCAGATTCTGTGGCATTGCAACGGCTATACAATGCCAATAGATTCCTTCCACTTATTTATGCAACAAAATTAGCTCACCACGATAGTAATCGAAAAAGTCAACAAGATTCAATTTTCCAGTCAGATTCTATAGCATTGCAATGTCTATAGCATGCCAATAGAACTTTCCTCCTTATTTATGCAACAAAATTAGCTCACCACGATATTAGTCGAAAATGACAATAAAATTGATGTTCCAGTCAGACTCTGTAGTATAGCAATGGCTATAACATGACAATACAATCTTTCCCCCTTATTTATGCAACAAAATTAGCTCACCACGATATTAGTTGGAAATTTCAACAAAATTGAATTTTCCCGTCAGATTCTATAGCATCGCAATGGCTATAGCGTGCCAATAGGATCTTTCTTCCTTATTTATGCTACAAAATTAGCTCACCGCGATATAAGTCGAAAATGTCAATGAAATTGAATTTTCCAGTCAGATTCTATAGCATTGCAATCGCTACAGCATGCCAAAAGAGTCTTTCCT
>NW_016945890.1:0-12439 GCF_001483705.2 Eufriesea mexicana
CCAATCCTAACCTATCCAAACGTAACAAACACATACGTAATAGATCTCACCGTAACGAACCGAAACTACTATTACTGGCGTCACCAGAGCCAAATAGAGCATACCATAGCAGAGTAGATCGCAGAAATCAACTGTACAGCAGTGTATAACGCAAAAGTCAAAGCAATCGTATCCTAACGTGTCGAAGCGTAACGTGTCCTGACGTAACATAGAAAAATTTATCGTGCCACGACCATAATTGCTCGCCTCTCCAGAGTCGAGTATAGAATAGTGGAGGACAGTGGAGCGCGGAAAGTCACCAAATAGCAATGTACAGCACAAAGGTCAAAGATATTCTAATCTAACATGGCCTAGCCAATACTAGCCAAACGTAGAGTGCCTACATCTAACGTGACGCGACCGCTATTGCTGGCTTCCCCAGAGGCAAGCAGAAAATGATAGAGCACAGTAGAACACACAGGTTCGTCGAATGTCAACGTATAGCACGAAAGTCAAAGATATCCTAGCCTAAGCCGCACAAACCTAACACCACCTAACGTAACCTAATACAACCTAACGCGCCATGTCCACTATTTCTGGAATTCCCAGAGCGAAGCAGTGTATATTTGATCACTGTAGCGCGCTGGAACCCTCCGAATAGTAGTGCACAGCACGAGAGTCATAGCTATCCTAGCCTAACATAACCAAACATAGCCTAACGTTACCTATCGTAACCTAACTCAACTTAACGTGCCGAGACAGCTACAGCTGTTCTCCCCAGGGTCAAGGAGGGCATAATGTAGCAATGACGAGCGCAGAAGTCCACCGAATAGCAGTCCAAGGCGCAAAAGTCAAAGTTATCCTATCGTAACCTACCCAAACGTAACATATGCAGATGTAACGAATCCCAAACTTACGTGCCACGACCGCCATCGCTGGCCTCACGAAAGCGAAGCAGAGTATTGTAGAGCAACGTATACAGCTGAAATCTACCGAACAGCAGTGTATATCACAAAAGTCAAATCTATCGTGACCAAATCTGACCAAACCATACCTAACCAAACTTAACATTACTCAACATAACATGCCGAAAGCACTACTCCTATCGTCCACGGAGACAAGCAGTGTGTGGCAGCGCAGAGAGAAGCGCAGAAGTCCAAAGAATAGCAGTTCGTAGCACAAAAGTCTAAGTTATTGTAACCTAACACAACGTATCCTAACCTGACAGAGCGTAATCTAACTTAACCTAATTTGCCGAGGACACTTCCGCATGCACCCGCAGAGACAATCGGATGCTACTAGAGAAACGCACAGCGTAGACGTCGACCGAATCTCGGTGTATAGCAGAAATGTCAAAGCAAACCCTACCAAATTTAACCCAACCTAACCTACCCAAACGTACCATAACACTGCCTAACGTGCCGCGGCCACCATTGCTGGCGTCCCCAGGGTCAAGCAGATTACGATGGAGCACATAAGAGCGCAGAAGTCCAGAGAATATCAGACTTGAGCACACGAGTCAAAGCTATCCAAACCAGACCCAACAAAACCAAACCTTACCAAACGTAATATAACTCAACCTATAGTGCGGTGACCAGTATTGCTGGCCGCCACAGAGCAAGGCAGAACGTGTTAGAGTAGATGTGAGCGCCTAAATCCATACGCCGCAGTGTACAGCTGACGAGTAAGAGCTACCCTAATCTGATCCAAAATTGGATTGTGTAGCGCAAGGGTCGAAGATATCCTAACCTAACGTATCCTAACCTTGCCTAACCGAACGTAGCCTAACTAAATATAACGTGCCTAGGCCACTATTGCTGACATCCCCAGAGACAATCGGATGCTACTAGAGAAACGCAGAGCGTAGACATCGACCGAATAGCGGTGTATAGCAGAAATATCAATGCAAACCCTACCAAATTTAACCCAACCTAACCTACCCACACGTACCATAACACTGCCTAACGTGCCGCGACCACCATTGCTGACGTCCCCAGGGTCAAGCAGATTACGACGGAGCACATAAGAGCGCAGAAGTTCAGAGAATATCAGACTTGAGCACCCGAGTCAAAGCTATCCAAACCAGACCCAACAAAAACAAACCTAACCAAACGTAATATAACTAAACCTATAGTGCTGTGATCAGTATTGCTGGCCGCCACAGAGCCAGGCAGAACATATTAGAGAAGAGGTGAGCGCCGAAATCCATACGCCTCAGTGTACAGCTGACGAGTAAGAGCTACCCTAATCTGATCCAAACAAGCATAACCTAAACGGACGTGGCATAATTTATGCTAATGGGCCTCGGCCGGTATCTCTGCCCCCCAGAACAAAGTATAGCATACAAGATCACAGTAAATCGTAGAAATCCACAGGAAAGCAATTTACACCACAAAAGTCAAAGCTATCCTGGCCTGACCTAACCAAACATAACATAAACGAACGTAACCTAATTTTGCCTAACGTGCCTAGACCACTATTGCTAACCTCCCCAGGGCCATACATAATAAATTAGAGGGGGTGCAGCGCAGAAGCCCATAGAATCGCAGTGTATAGCAAAAAGTCAGTGCCATCCGAAACCAGCCAGGGCCAACATAACTTAACCAAACGAAGCTTAACTCAACGCAACGAGCAGAGACCACTATTGCTGGACACGCCAGGGCCAAGCAGAATATAGTACATCACAGTAGAGCGCAGAAGTCCGCCGTAAAATGGTGTACACCACGAAAGTCAATGCCATCCACACATAACACAAACATACATAACCATACCAAACGTAGCCTAACTGAACCTAACGTGCAGAGACGACCATTGCTGGCCCCCACTCAGCCGAGCAGAGTATAGTAGAGACGAGTAGAGCGCAGAAATCCACCAGATAGCAATACATAGCACAAAAGTCGAAGATAACCTAACCTAACCACGCCTAACCTAACCTAACCGAACGTTCAACAAATAAACCTAACCAGCCGAGACCACTACTTCTGGAATCCCCAGAGCCAAGCAGGACATACTAGAGAACGGTAGAGCGCAGAAATTCAAGGAATAGCAGTGTAAAGCACAAAAGGCAAAGCCATCCTGACCAGCCATAACCAAACCTAACCGAACCAAACGCAACCTAACCCAACCTGTCGTCCCACGAACGCCATTGCTGGCCTCCGCAGAGCCGAATATGGTATAGCAATTCAGCAAAGATGCGGAAATCCAACGAATAGCAGTTTATAGCACAAAAGTCAAGGATATCGTCTCCTAACCCATCCAAACGCCACATAACCAAACGCAACATAACTCAACCTAACGTGCCGAAAGCACTATTGCTGGCCTCCTCATAGCCAGCAGAATATATTAGAGCACAGTAGAGCGCAGAAATCCACCGAAGAAATAAGTATACCGCGTATGTGAAAGCTATCCAAATCTAATCCAGGCCAACATAATCGAAACCAAACGTAGCCTGACTCTACCTACCGCTCCGTGACCACTATTACTGGCCACCCATAGACGAGCAGGGTATAGTAGAGCAATGTAGCGTGCAGAAACAATCCGCATGGCAGTGTATATCACAAAAGTCAATGCTACCTTCTCCTAACATATTCAAACGTAGCATAACCGAACGTAATGTAACTCAACTTAAGGCGCCACGACCACCGTTGCTGGCAACCACGGAGACGAGCTGATTATAGTAGAGCACAGCTGGGCGCATGAATCCACCTGATAGCAATGTGTTCCGCGAAAGAAGAAGCTGTCATAACCTAGCCCGGACCAACGCAACCCAACCGAACGTAGCCTAACTCAGCCGAACGAGCCGAGACCACCATTGCTGGCCACCCCAGAGACGAGCAGAGCATAGTAGAGCAATGTAGAGAGCAGAGATTCATCGAGTAGCAGTGTATAGCACAAACGACAAAGCTATCCTATCCTAACAAAACCAAACGTAACATGACCAAACGCAGCCTAGCTCAACATAACGTGCCGAAACCACTATTGCTGGCATCCCCGACGTTAAGCAGAAAGTATTAGCGGGGAGTGGAGCGCAGAAATCAATATAATGGCAGTGAATAGCAGAAAGGGCGAAGACATCCAAATCTAACCGATGCTAACGTAACCTAGACGAAAATAGCCTACTTCAACCAAACGTGCCGAGGCAGCAATTGCCGCCATCCCCAGAGACAAGCAGGATATACTGAAGCACAGTAGAGTGCAGAAATTCACCGAAGAGATGTGTACAGCGCAAAAGTTGAAACTATGCTGACCAAACATAGACTGACCTTACCGAACCGAGCGTAACATGACTCAACATAACGTGCCCAGGCAGCTATTGCTGGCCTTCCCGGAGACAAGCTGAAAATGTTAAAGCACCGTAGGGAGCAGGAATTCACCTAATAACTGTCTATAGCACTAAAGTCGAAGTTATCCTCTCGTAACATAGCCAACCGTAGCATAACTAAACGTAACCTAGCCCAACCCAACGTGCCGCGACCACTATTGCTGGCCTACCCATGTTCAAGCGGAACACATTAGTGGAGAATAGAACGCAGACATCCATATAATCGCAGTGTACATCAGATAAGTCAAAGCTACCCAAGCCTATGCCGAACCAACAGAACATAACAAAACGTAGCCTGAACAAACCTAATGTGCCGCGGTCGTTATTTTTGCCCTCCCGAGAGCCAAGCTGGACATACTAGAATACAGCAGATTGCAGAAATCCACCGAATTGCAGACCATGGCTATAAAGTCAGAGCTATCCTCTTCTAACCTAACCAATCGTGACACGAAAAAACGTAACCTATTCCAAACTAATGTGCCGAGACGGCTGTTGTTGCTCTTCCCAGAGCCGAGCTGCACGTACTAGAACACAGCAGGGTGCAGAAATCCAACGAATAGCTGTGTACAGCGCAAAAGTTAAAGCTATTATGACAAAACTTGGCTCGACCCAACCTAACCGAACGTAGCCTGACTGGATATAACGAGCTGAGACCACTATTGCCAGCCTTCCCAGAGCCAAACTGAAAATATTAGAGCACCGTAGGGCGCAGAGATCCACCTAATAGCAGACTATAGGACTACAGTCCTAGCTATCATCTCTTAACCTAAAGAATCGTAACATGAGCAAACATAACCCAACTAAAACCAACGTGCCGCCACCACTATTGCTGGCCTCCGCGGAGCCAAGCAGAACACATTAGTGGAGAGTACGACGCAGAAATCCATAGAATAGCAGTGCATATCGGAAATGTCAGAGTTGCCCAAACCAAACCCAAACATGCAGGACATAACCAAACATAGGTTGACTCAATCTAACGTGCTGAGGCCGTTATTCTTGCCGTCGCAAGAGCCCAGCAGAACATACTAGAGCACAGTAGAGCGCAGAAATCCAACAAATAGCAGTGTACAGCGCAAAAACTAAAGCTATCCTGACCTAAAATGCATAACCCGTACTAACGAACGTAACACGACACAGTGTATGGAGACGAGGCCACAGTTGCTTGTCTGCAGAGTCAAGCTGAGAATATTAAAGCACTGTAGGGAGCAGAAATCCAGCTAATGGCAGACTATGACACTAACGTCAAAGCTATCCTCCCGTAACCTAACCATGCGTAAAATTACCAAACGTATCCCAACAAAACCATACGTGCCGCGACCATGATTGCTGGCCTACGCAAAGTCAAGCGGGACACATTATGGAATATAGAACGCAGAAATCCATATAATCGCAGTGCATATCGGAAAAGTCAGAATTAACCAATCCTAACCCAATCAAACGTAACATAGCCAAACTTAGCCTAGCTCATAGTAACGTGCCGAGACCGCCATTGCTGCCCTTCCCAAAGTCAAGCTGGACATACTAGAGCACAGTAGAGTGCAGAAACCCGCCGAATAGATGTGTACAGCACAACAGTTAAAGCTACCCTGACCCAGCATTGCCTAACACAGCCTGGTCGAACGTAACTGGACACAAAATACCGTGCCGAGCCCACAGTTGCTGGCCTTCCCAGAGCGAAGATGAGGATGTTAAAACACTGCAGGTGGAGGAAACCACCTAATTGCTGACTATAACGCTAAAGCCAATGTTACCCTATCCTAGCATAACAAATCGTAAAATAACCCTACGTAACATAACTCAACGTAGCGTGCCGAGACCGCTATTGCTGCCATCCCCTGGAACAAGCGGGACATACTAGAGCGCAGTTGATCGCAGGAATCCACCGAATGGCAGTCTACAGCACAGATGTTAAAACTATCCTAACCAACGTAGCCTAACCCAATCTAACCGAACGTAACAGAGCTCAAGATATCGTGCCGAGACGACTATTGTTGGCCTTCCCAGAGCCTAGGATAAGATACTAGAGCACTGTAGTTAGCAGAAATCCTCCTAATAACAGACTGTAGCGCTAAAGTCAAAGCTATCCTCTCGTAGCCTAACCAATCGTAACATAACCGAACGTAAGCTAACTGAACTTAACCTGCCGCGACCTCTATTGCTGCCCCCCCCAGAACCAAGAAGAGCACGTTAGTGGGCAGTACAACACGGTAATCCTCATAATCGCAGATTATATCTGAAAACTCAGAGCTACCCAAACCTAACCCTAACCAACGGAACATAAGCAAACATAGCCTTACGCAACCTAAAGTGCCGAGGCCACCTTTGCTGCTCTTCTCTGAGTCAAGCAGGACGTACTAGAGGACAGAAGAGCGCAGAAGCCCATAGATGAGCTGTTTACAGCACAAAAGTTAAAGCTATCCTAGCGAAACATATCCTAACACAGTCTAAACGAGCGTATTCTCAGCTCAACATAAAGTGCCGAGACCACTATTGCTGGCCTCCTCAGAGCCAAGCAGAACAAGTTAGTGGACAGTAAAATGTAGAAATCCATAGAATCGCAGTGTATATCTGAAAGTCAAACCTACCCGAACCTAATCCAAACCAACAGAATATAACCAAACAAAGCCTAACTCAACTTGTCTTGCCGAGAACGCTATTGCTGCCCTCCTCAGAGACAAGCTAGACATACTAGAGCAAGGTAGATGGCCGAAATCCACCGAATAGGTGTGAACAGCAGAAAAGATAAAGCTATCCTAAGCTAACTTTGCCCAAACCTGCTTAACAGAACGTAACTGGCTAAACATGACGTGCCCAGGCCACCATTGGCAGCATACACAGTGACAAGCTGAAGATATTAGAGCACTGTAGGACGCCGAAGTCCACCTAATAGCAAACTATGGCACTAAAGTCAAAGCTATCCTCTCCTTACCTATTCTATCGTAACATTACCGAACGTGATCTAACTCAGACCAACGTACCGCGACCACTATTGCTGGCTTCCTCAGAGCCAGGCGGAACACGTAAGCGGAGACTAGAACGCTGAAATCCATAGAATCACAGTGTACATCAGAAAAGTCAAAGATACCGAAACCTAACCCAAACAAACGAAACATACCCGAACATAGCCTAACTCAACATAACGTGCCGAGATCGCCATTGCCACCATACACGGAGTCAAGCAAGACACTCTAGAGCACAGTAGATCGCAGAAATTCACCGAATAACTGTGTACAGCACAGAAGCTAGAGCTACCCTTACGAAACTTGTCCCAACGCAACGTAACCGAACGTAACCTGACACAACTTAACGTGCCAAGGACGCTATTGGGGGCCGTCCCGGAGCCAACTTGTAATTTCAAAAGCGCGGTAGGGCGCAGAAATCCACCTAATAACAGAGTATAGCACTATAGCCAGAGCTATCCTCTCCTACAATATCCAAACGTAACATAATTGAACCTAACATGCCGATACCACCATTTCTGGCCTCCTCAGGAACAAGCTGAGATCATTAGAGCACTGCAGGGCGCAGAAATCCACCTAATAGCAGATAGTAGCACCAATGTCGAAGCTACCCCCTCCTATCATAACCAAATGTAGCATAATCGAACGTAACATAGCTGAAGCTAACCTGCAGCGACCGTTATTGCCGGCGTACCCAGAGAGAAGCTGAGATTACCTGAGCACAGTGTGGCGCAGAGATCCACCTAAACCAGAGAATAGCACTAAAGATGAAGCTACCGTCTCTTAACCTAGACAACCGTCACATAACAAAACGTAACACAACTCAGCCTATCGTACAGCGAGCAATATTGCTGGCCTCCACAGAGCCAAGCACAACACATTAGTGGGTGTACGACGCAGAAATCCAAAGAATAGCTGTGCATATCGGACAGAGTTACCCAAAACTATCCTAGACAAACCGCAATATAACCAAACATAGCTTATCACAAGCTATCGTGCAGGGACCGCCATTGCTGCCACCCCCAGAGCCAAGCAGGACAAAGTAGAGCACTGTAGAGCGCAGAAATCCACCGAAAAGAAGCGTACAGCGCAAAAGCTAAAGCCATCTTGACCTAAAATGCGTAACCCATCTTTACGAACGTAACTCGACACAGCATATGTAGCCGAGATCACTGTTGCTGGCCTTCCAGGGTCTAGCTGGGAATATTAAAGCACTGTAGGGAGCAGAAATCCACCTAATGGCAGACTATGACACTAACGTCAAAGCTATCCTCTCGTAACCTAACCATGCGCAAAATAACCAAACGTATCCTAACAAAACCTTACGTGCCGAGGCCGCCATTGCTGCCCTTCCCAAAGTCAAGCTGGACATTCTAGAGCACAGTAGAATGCTGAAACCAGCTGAATAGCTGTGTATAGCACAAAAGTTAAAGCTAACCTGACCCAGCATTGCCTGAACCAGCCTGACCGAACGTAACTGGACATAACATAACGTGCTGAGCGCAAACGTTAAAGCTATACTAACAAAACTTAGCCTAACCCTACCAAACCGGACGTTACCTGACACAGCATAGCGGGCCGGGCCACTATTGCTGGCCTTCCCGTAACCAAGCTGAAAATATTAGTTCACTCTCGGGCGCAGAAATCCACTTTATAGGACACCATAACTAAAGTCAAAGCTATCATCACCTAACCAAACCAACCGTAACACAGCCGATCGTAACACAACTCAACCAAACGTGCCGCGACCACTATTGCTGGCCTCCACAGTGCCAAGCAGAACACACTAGTGGAGAGTAAACGGCAAAAATCGTTAGAATCGCAGTGTATATCAGAAAAGTCAAAGCTACCCAAAACACACTCGAACAAACAGAATATAGCCAAACGTACCCTAACTCAGCCTAACTTGCTGAGACCGCAAACATGTCATACTAGAGTACTGTAGGGCGCGGAAATCCACCGAAAAGCAGTGTGCAGCACAAAAGTTAAAGCTAACCTATCCAAACATAGCGTAACCCAACCTAACCGAACGTAACCTGACAAAACGTAACGTGCTGAGGCCACTATTTCTGTCCTTCGTAGACCCAAGCAGAAAATATTGCAGCACTGTAGGGCTCAGAAGTCCACCGGATAGCAGACTATATCATTAATGTCAAAGCTACCCGCTCCAAACCCAACCAATCGTATCATAACCAAACGTAACCAAACACAACCTAATGCGCCGCGACCACTACTGCCGGTCTCTCAAGAGTTAAGCAGAGCACACTAGTGGTGTATAGAAAGCAGACATCCATAGAATCGCATTGTACATCGGATAAGTCTGTGTTACCAAAGCCTAACACAAACAAACAGAACATAACCGAACATAGCCTACCTCAGCCCAACGTGCCGAAACCGCAATTGCTGCCCTCCCCAGAGCGAAGAATTACGTACTAGAGCACAGTAGAGACCTGAGGGCCGCCGAGTAGCTGTGCAGAGCAAAAAAGTTAAAACTGCCCTATACCAAACTTAGCCTAACCCAACCTATTCGAAAATATCATGACGGAACATAACGTGCGGAGACCACTCTTGCTGACCACCCCTGTGCCAAGCTGAAAATATTAGAGCTCTGCAGAGCGCACGAATCCACCTATAGCAGAATATAGCACTCTAGACAGAGATATCCACTCCGAACCAAGCCGAAGGTAACATAACCAACCGTAACCTAACTCAACCTACTAGACAGAGCTATCCACTCCGAACCAAGCCGAAGGTAACATAACCAACCGTAACCTAACTCAACCTAACGCGCAGCGAGCAATATTGCTGGCCTCCCCAGAGCCAAGCACAACACGTTAGTGGAGATCAGACAGCAGAAATCCACAGATTCGCCGTGTGCATCAGAAAGGTCAAAGCTACCAGAACCTAACCCAAGCCAGCAGAACTTAGAAAAACATAGCAGAACTCAGCATAGCGTGGCGAGAACGATATTGCTGCCCTCCCCAGTGCCAAGTAGAACCAACCAGAGCACTGTAGAACGCATATATCCACCGAATAGCAGTGTGCAGCACAAAAGTTGATGCTATCATGACAAGACAGCCTAATCCTACCTAACCGAACGTAACCTGACTGAATTTATCGTGCCGATACCACTACTGCTGTCCTTCCCAGAGACAAGATGAACATGTCAGAGAACTGTAGCGCGCAGAAATCCACCTGACAGCAGACTATAGCACTAAAGTCAAAACAATCTTCTCCCAACCTAACCAATCGTAACATAACCAAGCGTACCCTAATACAACTTAACGTGCCGCGACCAAGCCTTCTGGCATCCTCAGAGCAGTGCAGAGCACACTGGTGGAGAGTGGAACGCGGAATTCCATAGAATCGCAGTGTATATCAGAAACGTCAAAGCTACCCATGGCTAACCCGAACAAAGGGGACATAACCGAACATAGTCTAACTCAGCCTAACGTACTGAGACCGCCATTGCTCCCCTCCCCAGAGCCAAGCAGGTCAAACTAGAGCACAGTAGAGCGCATGAATTCAACGTATAGCAGTGTATAGCACAAAAGTCAAAGCTCTCCGATCCTACACAAACTGAGCGTAACGTAACCAAACGTATCATAACTATTCCTAACGCGCCGAGACATCAATTGCTGCCCTCCTCAGAGCCAAGCAGATCACGTCAGAGGACAGTAGAGCACAGAAGTCCATAGAATCGCAAAGCATAACACAAAAGTCGAAGCTGCACTATCCTAGCATATCCAAACGTAACACAACCGAACCGAGCTTAACTAAGCCTAACGCGCAGAGACCATTCTTGTTTGCCACCCCAGAGCGAAGCTGAATTTTCCGAAGCACAGTAAACGCAGTAATTCTTCGCATTGCAGTGTGTAGCACAAAAGTCAATGATCCCCCAACACAACCTGCCCTATACCAGCCAAGCCAAGCGTAAACGAAATAAACATAACGTGCTGAGAATAATATTTCTTGCCTCCACGGAGCCAAGCAGAGCATAATAGATAGCAGTGCTGCGTAGGAATCTATAGATCGTCAGTGTGTAGCGGAATAGACGAAGATATAGAGACCTAACCAAAGCGAACGTATCATAACCAAACGAATTCTATCACAAACTTACGGGCCGGGACCACTATTACTGACCTCGACAGATACGAGCAGAATATAGTAGAGCAATGAAGACCGCAGAAATCCACCGAATGGCAGTGTACAGCACGAAAGTCAAAGATATACTAACACAACTCAAACAAACCTAACCTAACCAAACGTAATATAACACAACCTAACGGACGGCGGCTACTGTTTCTAGCATGCTCAGTTCAAAGCAGGGAATACTAGATCGCAGTAGACCACAGATATACACCGAATGGCAGTGTATAGCACAAGAGTCAAAGCTATGCTCTTCTAACTAAACCAAACGAAATATAGGCGGTCGTAGCGAAGCCCAACCTGAAGTGCCACGACAGCTATTGCAGGCCTTGCGAAAGTTAAGCACAGTATAGCAAAGCAATGTAGAACGCTGAAATCGTCCAAATAGCAGTGTATAGCTCAAAAGTCAAAGATGTCCTAACCACACCTAACCAAACGTATTATAACCAAACGTAGCACAACACAACCTAACGTGCCGAGAACACTAATCCTGGCGTCCGCACAGGCAAGCAGAGTGCGAAAGCGCACAGAAGAGCGCGGAACTCCATAGAATAGCAGCGCGTAGCACAAAAGCCAAAGCTCTCCAAGCATAGCACAACGTATAAAACATAACCAAACGTAATTGATCAAAACCTAACGTACGGCCACAATTGCTCGCCTCCAGGGAGTCTAGTAGAGTATAGTAGAGTAGTGTAGGGCGCAGAAATCCACCAAATAGCATTGTACAGCTCAAGAGTCGAACTCTTGACCACACTTTACCAAACTGAACAAAACCTAACCTAACAGAGATTAACCTGTCTAAACCACACGTGCCACGACCCATATTTCTGGTCTCGCCTGGGACAAGCAGATGTTAGTACACCAATGCAGAGCGCAGGTATCGACCGAAAAGCTGTGTGTAGCACACGGGTCAAAGCAATCCTGACCAAACGTAACCAAACCTAACCTAACAAAGCGTAACCTGTCGCAAACAAGCCTGCCACGTACGCTATTTGTGGCCTCCCCAGAGTCGAGCAGAGTGTAGCAGAGC
>NW_016945890.1:12561-15627 GCF_001483705.2 Eufriesea mexicana
CCCCGCCGCGGCCACTATTTCAAGCATCCCCAGATCAAAGCAGGGTATAATAGATTGAAGTAGTGCGCAGAAATCTCCCTAACGGCAGTGTATAGCACAAAAGTCAAAGTTATCCTATCCTAAACTAACTAAACGTAACAAAAGCAGACTAGACGTGACATAACTTGACGCCCCACGGAAGCTGTTGCTGGCCTCACGGGAGATAAGAACAAAACAGCAGAGCAATGTAGAATGCAGTAGTTGTCCGAATAGCAGTCTATAGCACAGAAGTCAAAGTTACCCTAACAAAACCTCGCCAAGCATAACCTAACCAACCGTAACATAAATCAACCTGGCGTGCCGACAGCACTATTATTGTCGTCCATATAGAAAAGCAGAGTGTGATACCGCGCATAAGAGTGCAGAAGTCCCTAGAATAACAGTGTGTATCACAATAGTCAAGGATACCCGAACATAACACAATGTACCCTAACATAGCTGATGGTAATCTGACTCAACCTATCGCGCGGCGAACACCGCTGCTGGCCTCCAGAACGTAGGGCAGTGTAGAGCGCAGTCATCCACCGAATAGCAATGTACAGCACAAAAGTCAAAGCTATCCCAACCTAGCCAAGCCAAACGAAACGTAACATAACCTATCGTGCTGAGACCACCATTGCTGGCACGCCCAGAGCCAAGCAGAACATACTAGATGTGAGTAGGGAGCACATACCCACCGAATAGCAGTGTGCAGTGGAAAAGTCAAAGATATCCAAGCCAAGCCTAAAGAAACTTAACCTTACCTAACGAAGCGAAGCTCAATGCAACGTGCCGCTAGCACTATTGCTAGCCTCACCAGGTCATAGCAGAACATTTTGGAGGAGAGTATCGCGTAGAAGTCCATAGACTGGCAGTGTGTAGCATAAAAGTCGGAAAAACCTAACCTAGCCTGCCGTACGCTAACCTAACCGAACGTAGCCTAACTCAACATAACGTGTCCAGACTACCATTTCTGCCATCCCCACAGAAAGGCAGAGAATATTAGCGCAGTGCAGAGCGCGGAAATCCACAGAGCAGCAGCGTATATCATAAAAGTCGAGGCCATCCTAACCAAGCGTAACATATCTCAACCTAACGTGCTGCGACAGCAACTCCTGGTGTCCACAAACTCAAGCAGAGTGTGATACTGCACAGTAGAGCGCGGAAATCCACCGAACAGCAGTGTACTGCACAAAAGTCTAACCTATCCTATCCTAACCGAACCACGCGTAACATAACCGGGCGCAACATAGCTCAGAATAACGTGCCGAGAACAATACCGCTGGCTTCCGCAAAACCAAGGAAAATGTACTAGAGCACAGTAGAGCGCAGAAATCCACCGAATAGCAGCGTATAGCAGGAAAGACAAAGCTATCCTATTCTAAACTATCCGAACATAATATAACGAAGCGCAGCATAACATATCCTAACGAGCCGGGAACTCTGTTGCTGGCCTCCCCAGAGCCAAGCAGAATAAACTAGAGCACAGTAGACCGCATAAATCCGCCGCATTGTAGTGTAGAGCAGAAAAGTAAAGGATATACTTCGAAACCTGACCTAACATAGCCAAGCCAAACCTAACCAACCCATACCTAACGTGCCAAGCCCACTATTGCTGGCATCACCATCGCCAATCAGGGCATATTAGAGGACAGTAGGTCGCAGGGGTCCATAGAACGGCGGTGTATGGTACGAAAGTGGAGGATATACCAACCTATCACTTTCAAACCTAACCTAACCAGACGTAAGCTAACCCAAATTAACGTGCGGATGTTAATATTTCTGGTATTCCCAGAGCAAATCTGGGAATATTAGATCGCAGTAGAGCGCAGAAATCCACCGAATAGCAGCGTACAGCGCAAAAGACAAAGACACCATGGCCGAACATAACCTAACCTAACATAACCAACGGTAACGACTCAACCAAACGTGCCACGACCGCTACAGCTGGCCTCCACAGATTCAAGCAGACTCTAGTAGAGCAATGTCGTGCACAGATATCGACCGAGCAGCAGTGTACAGCACAAAAGACAAGGCTATCCTATCCAAACGTATCCTAATCTAGCCAAGTTATCCTTAACTTATCTCAACCTAGCGTGCCGAGACCACGCTTGCTGGCCTCCCCAGAGCGAAGCAGAACATGCTAGAGCACAGTAGACCGAAATAGTCCACGGCAATGCAGTGTGTGGCACATAAGTCAAAGATATCCTAACCTAAACTCACCCAACCAAGCCAAGCCAAGCGCAACATAGCTAAACGTGATGTGGCGAGAGTAATATTGCCGGCCTCCCCATGGACAATCTGGGCACATTAGGGCAATGTAGAGCGTAGCATTCGTGCGAGTAGCTATCCCGTCCTAACCTAACCACTCTCAAGATATGCAGGCGTAACGTAATAAAACCTGACGTGCCACCAAAGACATTGCTGGCCTCACAAGAGCTAAGCAGAGTATACGTGCGCAATGTAGGGCACTAGAATCGTCCAAATAGCAGTGTATTGCAAAAAAGTGCGAGATATCCTAACCTAACCTAACCTAACCTAACCTAACCAGACGAACATAACCTAACGAAGCGTAGCCTAGCTCAAACTAACGTGCCGAGACAACAATTGCTGGCCGCCCCGTTGCCAAGCGGGGCATATTAATGGAGAATAGAGCGCTGAGTTCCATGGATGGCAATGCATATCACAAACGTCAAAGACATCCCAACATGATCCAAACAAGCTTAACCTAACCAAGCGTAATATTACTCAACCTAACGGGACGCGACCATTACTGCTGGCGTCCCGAGGGCTATGCAATACATATTAGAGGATAGTAGGGCGCAGAAATTCATATAATCGCAGTGTATAGCAGAAAAATCGAAGCTATGCAGACCTTACCGTGCTAACATAAACTAACCAAACGTAACATAACTCAAACTAACATGCCACGCCCACTGTTTCTGGCCACCGCAGAGCAAAGCAGAGCATATTAGAGTAGAATATAGCTGAGAAATCCACCGATAAGCAGTATGCAGCACAAAATTCAAAGGTACCACATCTTAACCT
>NW_016945891.1:0-2289 GCF_001483705.2 Eufriesea mexicana
TTATTGATGTATGGATGTGTGGATGTATGGATGTACGAATGTATGGATGTACGTATGTATGGACGTGTGGATGAATATATGTATGGATGTATGGATGGACAGATGTATGTATCGGTGGATGTATGGATGGGTGTTAGTATTGATCGATGGACGTATGTTTCGATGGATGTGTGGATGGGTGGATGTATGGATGGATGGATGTGTAGAAAGGTGGACGTATGGATGGATATATGTATGGATGAATGGATGTATGGCTGGATGGACGTGTGGATGGTTTGAGGTATGTATGGACGGATGTACGGGTGTATGGATGTATGAATGTATATATGTATGGATGTATGGATGTATGGACGTATGGGTGTATGGATGGATGGATGTAAGGATGGATGTGTGTATGGATGGATGGCTGTATGGATGGAAGGATGTATGGATCGACGGATGTATGAATGGGTGGACATTTGGATGGATGGATTTATGGAAGTATATTGGATGTATATATGGATGGATGGCTGTATGGATGGTTGCAAGTGTGGATGGATTGAGGTATGGATGGACGGATGTACGGATGTATGGACGTATGGATGTGTATATGTATGGATGTATGGAAGGATGAAAGTATCGATGGATGGAAGTACGAACGAATGGGTTTATGGATGTACGGGTGGTGGATGTATGGATGTATGTATGGATGTATGTATGGATGTATGTATGGATATATGACTGTATTTATGGATGGATATATGGATGGGTGGATGTATGGATGGATGAATGTGCGGATGGGTGCATGTATCTATATATGTATGTAAGTATGGTTGTATGAATGGATGGATCTATGGATGGTTGTATGGATGTATGTATGGGTGTATGTACGGACGAAGGTATGGATGTATGTACGGATGTATGTGCGGATGTATGGTTAGATGGATATATTGGTGGATGGATGTATGGAAGGATGGATGTATGGATGGATTGATATATGGATGGGTGGATGTATGAAAGTATGGATGTCTGTATGGGAGTATGGATGCATGTATGGATGGATGGATGTATGGACGGATGGATGTATGGATGGATGGGTGTTTGAACGGATGGATGCATGGATGGATAGATGGATATATGGATGTACGGGTGGATGGGTGTATGAATGCGTGGATCTATGTTTGGATCGAAATATGGATTGATGGTTGTATGGATGGACGAATGGGTGTCTGGACGGATGATTGAATGGTCGGTCGGACGGATGGATGAATGGATGGATGGACAGATGAATGGGTGGATGGTTGTATAGATGGGTGGATATATAGGTGGATGTATGAACGGATGACTGTGTGGATGTACGGAAACGTGTATGGAAGGGCATATATATGACTGTTTGTATGTATGTATGTAAGGATGTATGCATGGATGCATGGATGGATCGATGGATGGATAGTTGGATGGATGGTTGTATGTGTGCATAGATGTATGTTTGGATCTGTGTATGTACCTTTTATGCATGTATGTCTGTGTTTATGTATGTGTGTTTGGATGTATGTATTGAGCTCTGTATGTATGGATGTATGCATGGATGGATGCATGGGTGGATGGATGCATGGACGTATGGATTGATATTCGGATGGATGTAGGTTTGTATGTATGGATGAATATATGGGCGGATGTAAGGATGGATGTATGAATGGACGTATGAATGTATGTATGGATGGATGTATGGTTGGATGAGTGTACGAACGTGTGGATGTACGGATGGAGGGACGCGCGGATGGATTGGATTTTGGATGTTCGCATGTATGAAAGTATGTATGTACGTATGGATGTGTGTATGGATGTATGTCTGGATGTATGTGTGGATGTATGTCTGGATGTATGTATGGATGTATGTATGGATGTATGTATGGATGTATGTGGGGATGGATGGATTTATGGATGTATGAATGAATGGATCTATGGACGTATGACGGATAGATGTATGGATGTATGGATCTATGGACGCATGTTCTTATGAATGTACAGATGTGTGAACGGATGTATGGATGGATGGGTGTATGGAAGTTGGGTTGTGTGTATTGCTGTATGTATGAATGCATGTATGTATGTGTGTATGGATGTATGTATGGATGTATGTATGGATGTATGTAAGTATGTATCTATGGATGTATGTACGGATGAATGGATTGGTGTATGCAAGGATGTATGTATTGATGTCTGTACGGATGCATGGATGGATTTGTGGACGGGCGGATGGATGTATGGATGGATTGAGGTATGTATGCATGGATGTATGTATGGATG
>NW_016945892.1:0-232 GCF_001483705.2 Eufriesea mexicana
CTTACTTAACCTAACTTGGTGAGGCCACTATTACTGGCCTCCGCAGAGCCAAGCAGAACATACGTGAGCACAGTAGAGCGCAGAAATCCTCCGAATAGCATAGCAAAGCACGAAAGTCAAAGTTATCCTGTCCTAACGTAAGCAAACGTAACATCACCGAACGTAAACCAACTCAAACTAACGTCCCTAGACCGCTATTGCTGACCACCCCAGAGCCTTGCAGAATACATTA
>NW_016945893.1:0-1065 GCF_001483705.2 Eufriesea mexicana
CCGAGCGTAGCCTGACCCAACATAACGTGCAGACACAACTGTTGATAGCCCTCACAGAGCGAAGCTGAAAACATTTTGGGCACTGTAGGACGCAGAATCCCACCTATTAGCATACTACAGCACTAAATTCAAAGCTACTCTCTCCTAACCTAGCCAAACGTAACAAAACCTATCGTATCCTAACTCAGCCTATCGTGCCGCGATCAGAAATGCTGTCCTCAACTGAGCCAGGCAGAACACATAAATGAAGAGTAGAACGTAGAAGTCCATATAACAGCAGTGTATATCAGGAAAGTCAAAGCAACCAGAAGTCAAAGCAACCCGAACCTATCCCAAACAAGCAGAACATAGCCACGCGTAGACTAACTCAGCCTAGCGTGCCGAGACCGCCATTGCTGCCTTACAGAGGGCCAAGCAGGTCATACTAGAGCACTGTAGAGCGCAGAGACACATCGAATAGCTGTGTGCAACACAAAAGTTGAAGATATCCTTTCCAAGCATAGCGTAAACCAACTTAACCGGACGCGATCTGACTCAACATAACGTGCCGATAACACTATTTCTGCCCTTCCCAGGGCCAAGCTGTAAGTATTACAACACTGTAGAACTCAGAAGTCCTTTTAATAGCAGAATATATAAAACCCAACCAATTGTATCATAACCAAGCGTCACCAACCTCAACCTAATGCGCCACGACCACTACTGCTTGCCTCCACAGAGTCGAGCAGAGCATATTAGTGGAGTGTAGAACGCTTGTATCCATATAACCGCAGTATATATCGAATAAATCAGTCCTACCCAAACCTAACCCAAACCATCAGGACATAACCAAGCATAGCTTAACTTATACCAACGTGCCGAGACCGCCATTGCTGCCGACCCCGGAGCGAAGCAGAATATACTAGAGCATTGTGGATCGCAGAAATCCACCGAGCAGCAGTGTACGGCACAAGAGTTAATGGTAATCCAACAAACATAGCCTAACCCAACCTACGCGAATGAAGCCTGAATCAGCATAACTTGCCGAGGCCTCCAATACCGTCTATCACAGTGCTAGTCAGAGCA
>NW_016945894.1:0-246 GCF_001483705.2 Eufriesea mexicana
CCATTGGATTGAAGGCATTATGCGATCTATTCACCATGCTATAACAGGTTATAGATTTTGAATAGACCTGCTCACGGGCAAGTAGATGGCTGTACTTGCCATTGGATTGAAGGCGTTAGGCGATCTACTCACCAAGATATAATAGGTTATAGGTTTTGAATAGACCTATTCTCTGGCAATTAGATGGCTGTAATTGCCATTGGATTGCAGGCGTCAGGCGATCTATTCACCAAGCTATAACAGATT
>NW_016945895.1:0-213 GCF_001483705.2 Eufriesea mexicana
ATGCAATGCTATTGAATCCGGATGGAAAATTCAATTCTATAGACATTTTCGACTAATATAGTGGTGAACTATCATTCTTGCATAAATGAAGGGGAAAGATTCCATTGGTGTGCTATAGCCATTGCAATGCTATAGAAACTGCCTTGATAATTCAATTTTATTGACATTTTCGACATATATCGTGGTGAGCTGGCTCCTTTGCATACGTAAGGA
>NW_016945895.1:244-479 GCF_001483705.2 Eufriesea mexicana
CCATTGCAATGCTATAGAATCTGGCTGGAAAATTCTATTTTATTGACATTTTCGACTAATATCGTGGTGAGCTAACTCCCTTGTATACGTAAGGAGGATGAATTCTATTGGTCTAATACAGCCATTGCAATGCTGTAGAATCTGGCTGGAAAAATCCATTTTTATTTACATGTTCGACTAATATCGTGGTGATCTGGTTTTCTTGCATAAATCAGGAGGAAAGATTCTATTGGCG
>NW_016945896.1:0-240 GCF_001483705.2 Eufriesea mexicana
GCTATATTCACCATTGGATTGAGAACGTTCCATGATCTATTCATCAAATTATAGCAGGTTATATACTTTGAATAGACTTATTCTGTGGTAAGTAGATGGCTATACCTACCATTCGATTGAGAACGTTAGGTGATCTATTCATCAAACTATTGCAGGTTATAGATTTTGAAAGGACTTATTCTATTGTAAGTAGATGGCTATACCTACCATTGGATTGAGAACGTTAGGTGATCTATTCAT
>NW_016945896.1:363-718 GCF_001483705.2 Eufriesea mexicana
TTCTATGGTAAGTAGATGGCTATACCTATCAATGCATTGAGAACGTTAGGTGATCTATTCATCAAACTATAGCAGGTTATAGATTTTGAACAGACCTATTCTATGGTAAGTAGATGGCTCTACTTACCATTGGATTGAGAACGTTAGGTGATCTACTGATCAAACAATAGCAGGTTATAGATTTTGAATAGACTTATTCTATGGTAAGCAGATGGCTATACCTACCATTGAATTGAGAACGTTAGGTGATCTATTCGTCAAACTATTGCAGGTTATAGATTTTGAATACACTTATTCTATGGTAGTACGGATGGCTATATTTACCATTGGATTGAGAACGTTAGATGATCTATTC
>NW_016945897.1:0-310 GCF_001483705.2 Eufriesea mexicana
CAGTAGAATCTTTCCTCCTTACTTATGCAAGGATGTTAGGTCACCACGATATCAGTCAAAAATATAAGTAACAGTGAGTATTCCAGACATTTTCTGCAGCATTGCAATGGCCATAGCGCGCCTTTAGAATCTTCCCTCCTTATTTATGGAAGAAAGATAGCTCGCCACAATATTAGCCGAAAATGTCAATAAAATTGAGTTTTCCAGCCAGATCCTACTGCACTGCATTAGCTATAGCACGCCAATATAATCTTTCCTCCTTATTTATGGAAGAAAGTAAGCTGGCCACAATATTAGCCGAAAATGTCAA
>NW_016945898.1:0-447 GCF_001483705.2 Eufriesea mexicana
ATCCATACAGATATACATCCATACATCCATACATCCGTACACCCATACATTCGTACATCCATATATTCGTAAACACATACATACATACATCCATAAATCCATACGTCCATACATCCATCCATCCATCCATACATCCATTCATTCGTACACCCATACATTCGTACATCCATACGTCCATGCATACATACATCCGTACATCCATAACGCAAATGCGGCCATACATTCATACATCCATACATACAAACGTCCATACATCTATCCATCCATACATCCATACATGCACACATCTATACGTTCTTACATCCATACATTCATACATACAACCATGCATACATCCATACATCCACACATCCATACATCCACAAATCCATCCATCCATGCACAGATCCATCCATACGTACATCCATACATACGTCCATACATACATCCAAGCATATATCCACCCAT
>NW_016945899.1:0-2274 GCF_001483705.2 Eufriesea mexicana
CATCCATACATACATTCGTCAGTACATCCATACATTCGATCATACATACACCCGCCCATCCCTACATTCAGACATCCATACATTCATATAACTATCCATCCATACATTCATTCATATGCACATACATTAATCCATACAACCATAAATCCATACACCCACACAACCATAAATCCATCCATACATCCATCCATCCATATAGACAACCATGCATCTATCCATTCATACGTTCATCCATCCATACACCCAACCGTCCATAAATCCATCCTTCAATATATCAATGCATAAATCCATACATAAACACATTCATACATCCATACATCCAAACATACGTACATCCATACATACACCCGTACATTCTTTCGTACATCCACACATACATCCATCCATTACTCCATCCATCCATAGATCCAAAGATCCATTCATCCACCCATCCTTAAATCCATCCATCCGCACACCTATCCATCCGTCCATACAGCCATCCATACATACCTGCTTTCATACATCCATCCATGCGTACATCCATTGATCCATTCATACCTCAATCCAACCAAAAATCAAGCCATCCATATATACATCAATCCGCATATACACGCATCCATACATGCATCCATCCAATCATAACCCATCGATACATCCATTCATCCATAGATCCATCCATTCATATATCCCTCCATCCAAACACCCATCCATACATACCTACACCAATTTATTCATGCACACATCCATCCATCCATCCAACCAACCATACGACCATCCACGCGTACATCCACCCATCCATGCGACCATCCATCCATCCATACATCCATACATTCATCCACTCATAAATGCATACATCCATTCATACCTCCCCTGTACATCCATACATGCATCCATACATTCACGCATACATACATCCATTCATACATCCTTACATACATCAATACATACAACCAAACATCCGTACATACACCCACGCATACACGCATACATACATCGATCCATACATCCATCTATGCATCCATTCATACATGCATCCATATATCCAACCATGCGTCCATCCATACATCTATCAATCCATACGCCGATCCAACCATACATCCACATACTCATAAACGCATCCAGCCGTACATTCATAAATCCATCCATACATCCATACATCCATCCATCCACCCATCCATCCACCCATCCATCCACCCATCCATCCGTCAGTACAGCCATACATCCTCACATCCATTCATCCATTCAACCATAAATAAATACATCCATACATCCATACACACATACGCCCATTCATCCACACTTCCGAACAACCATACATCCATTCACCGGCACATCCGTATAAACATCCATGCGTACGGCCATACATACATTCATCCATGCATACATTCGTCCATCGATACATCGATCCGTCCATACATACATCCATACATTCATGCATACATACATCCATACATCCCTTCATACATCCATCCATACATCCATACATCCATCCATATATACACATATACATACATGCAGACATGCATACATGCATCCACTCGTCCATACATGCATCAAAACGTACACCCATTTATACATCGACACACACATCCATACGTACATCCATATACCCATTCATCCGCACATCCATGTACACATACATACATACATCCATAAGTACATCCACCCAAACATCCACCCACCCATACATACTCCCATCCACACATTCATCCCTTCATACATCCATACATTCATAAGTACACGCATCCATACATCCATAAATCCGTAAATCCATCCATCCATACATCCATCCATCCATAGATACATCCATTCGCACATCCACGCACCTATACATACATCAACCCAAACATCCAGCCATCCATACATCCATCAATCCATAAATCCATCCACCCATACACCCATCCACCCATCCATACATACATCCATCCATCCATCCATCCATCCAGACATCCATGCGTACATCCATCCATTCATCCAACCATACATCCAACCATGAATATATCCATGCGACCGTACTCCCATCAAACCACACATAGATCCACCCATACATTCATCCTTACATGTATCCATTCATACACCCATACATATATCCATGCATACATCCATACATACATCCACACAAAAATTCGTGCATACGCCCTTCCATACAGGTATCCATACATCCACACACACATAACACAAATGCATCCATTCATTCAAACATCCATCCATACATACATCCATGCATTCATTCATCCATCCATCCATACAAGCATCCAACCATACATCCATACATACATCAATACATACATCCAT
>NW_016945900.1:0-433 GCF_001483705.2 Eufriesea mexicana
AGGGAATAAGTTTTTTCAAAATCTATAATCTGTTATATCGCGGTGTATACAACGCCTAACGCCATCAATCCAATGGCAAGTACACGCATCTACTTGCCAGTAAATAGGTATATTCAAAATCTATAAACTCCTATAGCTTGGTGAATAGATCGCCTAACTCATTGAATCCAATGGCAAGTGCAGCCACCTTCATGCCAGAGAATAGGTCTATTCAAAATCTATAATCCGTTGCAGCTTGGTGAATAGGTCGCCTATCGCCTTCAACCAATGGCAAGAACAGCCATCTACTTGCCAGTGAAATGGTATATTCAAAATCTATAATCCGTTGCAGCTTGGTGAATAGGTCGCCCGACGCCTTAAATACAATGGCAAGTACAGCCATTTTCATGCCAGAGAGTATGTCTACTGAAAATCTATAGTCTGCTATAGCTTG
>NW_016945901.1:0-523 GCF_001483705.2 Eufriesea mexicana
CACGCATGCATCCATCCATCCATACACCCACCCATCCATTCATTCGTCCATCCATCCATCCATTCATCCATCCCTCCGTTCATCCAATCATCCGGCCAGCCACCCTTCCGTCCATTCATACACACATCCATCCGTACGTCGAACCAATCATACAACCACACATTCATGCACCCATCCACCCATACATCCTTACATCCATCCATCCATCTATCCATACATCCATCCATACATACATCCATCCATCCGTACATCCATCCACCAATACAGTCGTACAACCATTCATACATCCATAAAGCCGTCCATCCATACACCCATCCACCCACCCATTCATCCATATCATCCATCCATGCGTACGTCCATCCATCCATGCGTACATCTATCCATCCGTACATCCATCCAAAAATCCATTCATCCGTCCATCCATATATCCAGACATACATACATACTTACACACATGCACACATCCATACATACATCCATCCGTATATTCATACATACATCCCCACGCACATATATAAATATA
>NW_016945902.1:0-278 GCF_001483705.2 Eufriesea mexicana
CGAAAATGTGTATAACATTAAATTTTCCAGCCAGATTCTGCAGCGTTGCAATGGCTATAGCACCCCAATAGATGCTTTCCACCATGTTTATGCAAGAAAGGTAGCTTTCCACGATATTAGTCAAAAATGCCAATAAAATTGAATTTTCCTGCCAGATTCTACGACATTGCAATCTCAATAGCCCTCCAAAAGGATCTTTCCTCCTTACTAATGCATGGAAGCTATCTCACCACGATATTAGTCGAAAATGTAAATAGAATTGAACTTTCCAACCACAC
>NW_016945903.1:0-208 GCF_001483705.2 Eufriesea mexicana
ATTTATGCACGAAAGTTAGCTCACCACGATATTAGTCGCAAATGTCATTAAAATTGAATTTTCAGCCTGATTCCATAGCATTGCAATGGCTATAGCACGCCAATAGAATATTTCCTCCTGATTTATGCAAGAAAATCAGCTCACCGCGATATTAGCCGAAAATGACTATAAAATTGAATTTTCCAGCCAGATTCTATAGCATTGCAAT
>NW_016945904.1:0-555 GCF_001483705.2 Eufriesea mexicana
ACTGCTGGCCTTCCCGGCGCCAATCATAGCATATTAGAGCACCGTAGAGCGCAGAAATACACCGAATAGCAGTGTGTGACACAAAAGTCGAAGCTACCCGAGCCAAACATAGCCTAACCTAACCTATCCGAACGTAATGTAACTAAACCCAACGTGCCACGACTGCTATTGCTCTCATCGCTGGAGTCGAGCAGGGTATAGTAGAGCTACGTAGAGAGCAAAAAACCACTGATTAGCAGTGTATATGACACAAGTAAAGGCTATCCTGCCTTAGCCCATAAAAACGTAATATAGCCAACGTAACGTAACTTAACCTAACGTGCCGAGAACACTATGGCTGGCTTTCCCAGGGCCAGGTAGAACATAATAAAGAAAAGTAGAGCGCAGAAATCTCCGAATAGCAGTGAATAACATAAAAGCAAATGCCATCCTAACAAAACGTAACCTATCATAGGAGCCTATCATAGGAAAACCAAACGTATCCTAACACAGTCTATCGTGCAACGACCACTATTAATGGTCTCACAGCCTCGAGCATAGCATAATAGAACAGAG
>NW_016945905.1:0-672 GCF_001483705.2 Eufriesea mexicana
ACTTCTGCGCCATACACTGCTATTCGGTCGGTATCTGGGATATGCCTCGCTCTGCTATCCTCTGCCTGTCTCTAGGTAGGCCAGCAACAGTGGTACGTGGCATGTTTGGCTTCGTTAGGTTACGTCTTGTCAGGTGAGGTTATGATATGTTTGGCTAGAATGGCATTGACTTTTGTGCTATAAACTGCTAATCGGTGGATTTCTACGCTCTAGAGCGCTCTGGCATGCCCAGATTGGCACTGGGTATGTCAGCAATAGAGGCCTCGGCACGCTATTGTGAGCTATGTTACGCTCGGTTTGGTTAGGTTAGGTCAAGTTTGGTCAGGATGGCTTTTACTTTTATGCAGCAAACAGCTGTCCGGTGGATTTCTGCTCTCTGCTGTGATCTAGTACTTTCTGCTTGGCTCTGGGGAGGCCAGAATTAGAGGTATCGGCACGTTAGCTTCAGATAGGTTACGTATGTTTATGTTAAGTTTGGTTAGGTTAGTAAAGATAGCTTTGACTTTTGTGCTATATACCGCTGTTCGGTAGATTCCAGCGATCTACATTCCTCTAAAATGCGCTGCTTGGCTCTGGAGAGGCCAGTGACCGTAGCCTCGGCATCGTACATTGAGTTACGCTGCGTTCGGTTACTTTAGCTTTGGACATGCTAGGTTAGGATATTTTTCACTT
>NW_016945906.1:0-2146 GCF_001483705.2 Eufriesea mexicana
TCTAGTACTTTCCGCCTCGATCTGGGGAGGCCAGCAATAGTAGTCTCGGCAGGTTGGGTTGTGTTATGTTACGTTTGGTTAGCTTAGGTCGGGTTATGCTCGGTCAGGTTAACTTAGACTTTCGTGCTGTATACTGCTATTCGGAGGACTTCTGCACTCCACTGCCCTCTAATATATGCTGCTTAGCCCTGGGAATGCCAGCAAGGTTGAAATGCCAGCAAGGTTGAGCTCCGCAACTCGGGCTGCGGTAGGATACGTTCGGTTAGTTCAGGTTAGGATAAGTTCGGTAAGGATAGCCTTGACTTTCGTGCTGTACACTGCCACTCGGAAATTATCTGCGCTCGACTGTGCTCTACTGAATCCTGCTTGCCTCCGGGTATGCCAGAACAGCAGTCGCGGAAGGATGTGATGAGCTCTGCTACGTTTGGTTCGGTTAGGTCAGGCCATGTAGGGATAGGATATTTTCCATTTCTGCGCTATACACTGATTTTCGGTGGATTTATGCCCTCTACGTTACTCATCTATAATTTGCTCGACTTAGGGGAGGCCGGAAATAATGGGGCCGCAATCTCTGTTGAGTTACGCTGCGTTTGGTTAGGTTAGGTTAGGTCAGATTAGGTAAGGATGTCTTAGACTTTTATGCTATTCACAGCAAAGCGGTGGATTTCTGCGCTCTGCTGTGCTTTACTATATTCTGCTTGGCTCAGGGGAGGCGTGCATGAGTTGTCGTGGCACGTTAGTTTCAGTTAGGTTACGTTGGGCTCGGATAGGCTGGTAAAATTTGGTTAGGATTGCTTTGACTTTCGTTATGTACACTGCTCTTCGGCGGATTTCTGTGATCCACAGTACTCTACTATATTCTACCCGCCTCCGGGTATGCCAGAAGCAGCAGTCGAGGACGGTTGCGGTGAGCTATGCTACGTTTGGTTGGGTTAACTTGGATCAGGATATTCTAGGATATCTACGGCTTTTGTGCTATTTATTACCATGCGGGGGATCTCTGCGCACTGCTGCTCCCTATTATATACGGCTTGCCTCTGTGGAGGCCAGCAATGGAAGCCTCGTTGTGTTAGGTTGAGTTATGTTGCGTTTGGTTATGACATGCCTGGCTACGCCAGGATAGGCCACTTTGACTTTTGTGCTTTACAGAGCTCTACGGCGGATTTCTCGGCACTAATGTGCTTTAATATGCTCTGCTTGGCTCTACGAAGGCCGTCAGTGGAGGTCGCGGCACGTTATGTTGTGTTACACTGCGTTTGGTTAGGTTAGGTTGGGTCGGGTTTGGTTATAGTATCTCTGACCTTTAAGCTATACACAGCAATGCATTTGGTGCCTGCTCTCAACCGTGCTCTGGTAAATTCTGCTTGGCTCTTCGGACGCCAGCAATAGTGGTCTCGGCACGTGTGTCTGAGCCATGCTACGTTTACTTATGCCACGTTTGGCCAGGATAGGAATGAGTAGGTTAAACTTTTGTGCCATGCACTGCTATTCGGTGGATTCTTGGTGCTCTAATGTGTCCTACTTGGCTCTGGGGTGGCCAGTAATGGTGGTCTCGGCACGATAGGATGAGATGTGTTTCGAATAGTTAAGTTAGGTTAGGATGGCATGGGTTGGATTTCTTTGACGTTTGGGATGTACACTGCGATTCTGTGGATTTCTGCGTTCCACTGTCCTCCAATATGTCCCGCTCGTCTCTGTGGAGACAAGCAATAGTGGACGTGGCGCGTTAGCATGGGCCATGTTATGTTTCGTTATGTTACGTTTGGCAACGTTTGGATAGGATGGCTCCTACTTTCGTGCTGTAAAGTGTTATTCGGTGGATTTCTGTGATCTACTGAACTCGATAAAATTCTGCTTCGCTCTGGGATGAACAGGAGCAGTGGTAGCGGCACGTAACGTTGAGCAATGCTACGGTTGATAAGGTTAGGTTATGTCTGGCTTGGTTAGGATATGTACGCCCTTTGTGCTATTCACTGCAATGCTTTTGTTTCCTGCGCTCTACAGGGCTATATAATATTCTGCTTGGCTCTGTGGAGGCGAAAAATGGTGATCTCGGCGCGTAAGGTTCAGAAAGGTTGCGTGTGTTTATGCTACGTTTGGTATAGTTAGGATGCGATAGCCCCGACTTTAGCGCTATACACTGCTA
>NW_016945907.1:0-370 GCF_001483705.2 Eufriesea mexicana
GTGTACAGCACAAGGTCAAAGGTATCCTAACCATACCTGACATAACCTACCCAAACCAAACGTTGCATAACAAGGCATAGCATGCCAAGGCCACTATTGCTGTCATTCCCACAGGCAAGCCGAAAATATCAGAGCTCAGTATAGCGCAGAAGACCGCGGAAAGCAGCGTGTAGCGCAAAAGTCAAAGCTATCCTCTCCGAGCCTAACTAATTGTGACATACGCAAACGCAACGTTATTCAACTTAGCGAGTCGAGACCGCCATTGCTGGCCTCCGTACAGTCGAGCAAAGCAAAGTAGAGCAATGTGGAGCGTATAAATACGACGAATATCAGTGTACAGCGCTAATGTCACAGCTATCTTATCCTAACC
>NW_016945908.1:0-2873 GCF_001483705.2 Eufriesea mexicana
AAGTTGCCGAGATTAGTATTGCTGGCATACCCGGAGGCAAGCGAAGCATATTAGAGCAATGTGATGTATTGCACAGAAGTCTGAGCTAACCTATCCTAACCTGGCCAAACGTAACGTGGGCTTAAGTAATCTATCTCAACATAACGTGCCCAGGCCGCCATTGATGACTTGCACAGAGCTCAGCAGCTCATAATAGAGCACACTAGAGCGCAGAAACACACCGAGAATCAGTGTACACCAAGTAAGTAGAAGCTATCCAAGCATTACCCAGACTAACGTGAAATAGCCAAACGTAGCCTAATTCAACCTAACGAGCCGATACCACTATTATTGGCCTCCCCATAGGCGAGCAGATTATTGTAGAGCAATGTAGGGCGCAGAATACCCCGAATAACAGTGTACAGCATAAAAGTCGTAGCTACATTATCCTGTCCTGACCAAACGTGACATAACCTAACGTAACCTAACTCAACCTAATGTGCTGAGATCTCAATTGCTGCCCTCCCCAGCGACAAGGAAAACATACTAGAGTACAGTAGACCGCATAAATCCACCGAATTGTAGTGTGCAGTACAGAAGCACGGAATATCGTAACCTAACCTACCCTAACGCAACCTAATCAAACGTAAACTGACAGAACCAGACGCGCCACGACAACTATTGTTGGGATTCCACAGTCGAGCAGAGTATAGTGGAGACCGGCAGCGCGCGGTGGTGCACTGAATAACAATGTGTACCGCGAAAGCCAAATCGATGCAAGCATAACGTAACCAATCGTAGACTGACTAAACCCAACGGGCCGGGACCACCATGACTGGCCTCCCCAGAGCCGAGAAAGCAATAGTAGAGCAATTTAGAGTGAAGAAATCCACCGAAAGGCAGTCTATGGCACAAAAGTCAACTCTATCCTGTCCTAACCTGTCAAAAACGTAATATAATTGTACGTAACCCAACTTAAAATAACGTGCCGATACCACTGCTGCCGGACACCTCAGGAACAAACAGAAAATACTGGAGCAGTGTAGAGCACAGGAAGCCAGCAAATAGCAGCGTATAGCGCTAAGACAATGAAACCCTAACACAATATGTCCTACCCCAACATAACCAAACGATGACAAACTCAAACTAACATTCCGCGGCCACTGTTTCTGGCCTCTCTGGAGTCAAACAGGGTATAGAAGAGCAATGTAGATCGCATGATTCCACCGAATTGCAGTGTATAGCGCAAGAGCCTATGCTACCATGCCGTAACCAAACCGAGCGCAACATTACTCAGAAACATGTGCCGAGACCTACACAGCTGGCCCCCAATTGGTCAAGCGTAATATACTAGAGCAGAATAGAGCGCAGTAGTCCACCGAAGAGCAGTGCATAACTCGAAAGTTAAAGATATACTTACCAATCGTAGCCCAAGCCAGCCTAACTAAACATAACCTGTCTGAACATAACGTGACGAGATCACTATTTCTGGCTTTTCCAGAGACGAGCTGAATGCATTTGAGCACTGCACGGCAGAGAAATCCACCTAATAGTAGTTTACAGCAGCAAAGGCAGAGCTAACCCCTCCATACATAACCAAGCGTAACATGACCAAGCTAAACCTAACTCAACCTAACGTGCCGCGACCACCATTGCTGGCCACCACAGAGTGAAGCAGAGCACGCTAGTGGAGAGTAGAACGGCGATACCCATGGAAACGCACTGTATACCTTGAAAGACAAAGATGCCCGAACCTAACCCAAACCAAGTGAACGCAATCAAACATAACCTCGCTCAACCTAACGTGCCGAGACCGCTATTGCTGCCCTCCCGAATGCCAAGCAGGCCATACTAGAGCACAGTCGATCCCAGAGATACACCGAATGAGACTTTACAGCACAAAAGTTAAAGCTATCCTGACCAATCCTAGCCAAACGTAGCACAAAGAAACGTAACTTACATAAACCAGACGTGCCGAGAACACTATTGCTGACCTCCCCAGAGGCACGCAGAGTATTCTAGAGCAAAGTTGACCGCAGAAATGCGCGGCATTGGAGTGTAAAGCTGTAAAGTATAGGATATCCCAACCAAACTTGACCTACTCTAGCCAAACGAGAACCAACCAATCCCAACCTAATGCACCTAGCCCACTACTGATGGCCTCCCCATCGCAAGGAAGGGCAAATTAGAGGACAGTATAACGCAGATGTCCGTAGGACGGCGGTGTATGGTACGAAAGTCAAAGCAATACTATCTTCACCTAACCAAACGTGACATGGGTGGACGTTACGGAACGCAGCCTGACACTCCACCACCGCAATTGCTGTCCTCGCAGGAGCTGAGCGGAGTTCAGCAAATCAATGGGGAACGCTGAAATCGTCCGAATACCAGTGTATAGCACTAAAGTAAGAGCCACCCTTACAAAGCTTAGCCAAACCTAACCAAACGAAGCGTATCATGACACATCCTAACGTGCCAGGAGCACTATTCCTGGCTTCCACAAATACGAGCGGGGTGCAATAGCGCACAGAGGGGCGCAGAAGTCCACAGAATGGCAGTACGTAGCGCAACAGACGAAGTTACCTTAAACTAGCACAACGTATATTAACCAAACCGAACGTAACCTAACTCTAACCAACTTGCCGCACCCACTATTTCTGTCCTCCCCAGATTCAAAGAGAGCACAGTAGCAGAGTGGAGAGCGCGGAAATCCGTAGAATTGCTACGTATATCAGATACGTCAGTGCAACCCTGGCCTATCCCAAACGAACTGTACATAAGCAAACATGGCGTAACTCTACCTGACGTGCCGATACCGCTGTTTCTGCCAGCCCCAGAGCCAAGCAGGACAATCGAGAGCACAGCAGGGTGCAGAAATCCAACGAATAGCAGTG
>NW_016945909.1:0-589 GCF_001483705.2 Eufriesea mexicana
AAAATCTATAATCTGTTGTAGCTTGGCGAATAGATCGCGTAACGCCTTCATTCCAATGGCAAGTACGGCCATCTACTTTCCTGGGAATAGGTCTATTTAAAAGCAATAATCTGCTATATCTTGGTGAATAGATCGCCTAACGCCATCAATTCAATGGCAAGTGCAGCCACCTACTTGCCAGAGAATAGGGCTATTCAAAATCTATAACCTATTATAGCTTGGTGAACAGGTCGCCTAACGCATTCAATCCAATGGCAAGTACGGCCATCTACTTGCCAGAGAATACGTCTATTCAAAACATATAAGCTGCCATAGCTGGATGATTAGATCGCCTATCGCCTGCAATTCAATGGCAAGTACAGCCAGATACTTGCCAAGGAATAACTCTATTCAAAGTCTATAATCTGTTGTAACTTGGCGAATAGATCGCCTAACGCCTTCAATTCAATGGCATGTACAGACATCTACATGCTAGAAAATAGGTCTATTCAAAATCTATAACCTGTCATAGCTTGGTGAATAGGTTGCCTAACGCATTCAATCCAATGGCAAGTACGGCCATCTACTTGCCAGAGAATACGTCTATTCA
>NW_016945910.1:0-791 GCF_001483705.2 Eufriesea mexicana
GACTACACATAGCGTGCCCAGAACACTATTGCTGCCCTTCCCCGAGCCAGGCTGAAAATATTAGAGCACTGTAGCACGCAGGAAACAACCTAGTAGAAGACTATAGCACTAAAGTGACAGCTGTCCTCTCCTAACCCAGTCAATCGTAACATAACCAAACGTATCCTAGCTTACCCTAACGTGCCGAGACCACTAATGCGGGACTTCCCAGTGCCAAGCTGAAAATATTAAAGCTATACAGGGAGAAGGAACCCACCTAATAGCAGAACATGGCACTAAAGTCGAACCCATGCTCCCCTAACCCAACCAACCGTAACACAAACAAACGTAACCTAGCCCAACCTAACGTGTCGCGAGCACCACTGCTGGCCTGCACAAAGCCAAGCAGAACACGTTAGTGGAGCGTAGATGGCAGAAATCCATGGAATCGCAGTGTATGTCGGGAAAGTAATAGCTACCAAAACTCAACCCGAACTAACAGAACGCACCCAAACATAGCCTGACTCAACCTATCGTGACGAAACCGCAATTGCTGCCCCCAGAGCTAAGGAGTATATACTAGGGCAAAGTAGAGCGCGGAAATCCACCGAATAGCAGTGTATGGCGCAATACTCATAGTTACCCTAACCTAACCTGACCAAAGGTGACGTAACCAAACGCAAGCAAATACTAACTAAGTTGCCTAGACAGCTATTGCCGGCCACCGCTTCGCCAAGCAGAATATATTGCGGCGCAGAGGAGCGCATAAATCCACCGAATAGCAGTGTATAGCGCAAAAGTCACAGCTTTCC
>NW_016945911.1:0-422 GCF_001483705.2 Eufriesea mexicana
ACCGAAAGAAAATATCCAATCCCGTTAAGGAAAAAATCACTCTACGCGAATATGAGGAAAAATCCGATTCAAAAAGCCTAATTCAAAAAATAGAAGCCAAGAAAGTCTATTACGCAGCACGATCTGACAGCCACTGACACATTCGGCACTATTTTTGGAAAACGCACGCACGAAACCGAAAAAAAGTAATCAATCCCACTAAAGAAAATTCTGCTCTACGCTGTTAGGCGAAAAAATTAGAAATCGAAAGCCTAATTTTGAAGATAGAATCCAGAAAAGTCAATTGCGCAGCACGAATTCGCAGCCACTGACACATGCGGCACTATTTTAGGAAAACTCACGCTCAAAACCGGAAAAAGATATCCAATCCCGTTAATGAAGAATTCACTCTACGCTGCTAGACGAAAAAATCCGAATTCAAA
>NW_016945912.1:0-1146 GCF_001483705.2 Eufriesea mexicana
GTATGCATATATGGATGTATGCATGTATGTTTGGATGCATGTCCGCATGTATGCGTATGTGTACATGTCGATGTATGTATGGATGTATGGATGGATGTATGAAGGGGTGTAAGGATGTATGTGTGCATGTATGAATGGATGTATGTATGGATGGATCGAAGTATTGATGGATGGATGTATGGATGGATGGATGGATGGTTGGATGTATGGATGGGTGGATGTATGGATGGATGGATGTATGGAAGGATGGGTGTATCGATTGGTGGATGGACGGATGAATGGATGTATGGACGCATGGATGTGTGTATTGACGCACGTGTGGATCTATGTATGGATTAATGTATAGATGTATAACAGGATGTATGTATAAATGTCTGTATGGATGTATGCAGGAATGTATGTAGGGATGTGTGAATGGAATGGAAGTATTAGTGGATCGATATATGGATGTACGTATGGATGTATGGATCGTTGTATGTATGTATGGACGTATGTATGGGTGTGTGAGAATGTATGGATAGATTTATGTATGAATGTATGGACGTATGTATGTATATATTGGGAGGGGGGGGTCGGATGTATGGATCTATGGAAGGATGGATGGAAGGATGGATTTAAGGATGGACTGATGGATGTATGGATGGATGGATATATGAATGGATGGATGTATGTATGGATTGGTGTATGGATGGATGAACGCACGGATGGAAAGATGCGCGGCCGGATATATGGATGGATGGATGGGAGGATGGATTTATGGTTGTATGTATGTATGGATGGATGGATGTATGGTTGGATGGATGTATGGGTGGATGGATGTATGTATGGATGTATGTGGGGATGTATGGGTGTATTGCTGTATGTATGTGTGGTTGTATGTACGGACGTATGTATGGATGTATGGGTGGTGGCCTGTACGGATTTATGTATGGATGTATGTGTGGATTCATGTACGGATGTATGTATGGAGGGACGTATGGATAGTTGTATGGATGGACGTTTGGTTGGATGTATGGATGCATATATGAATGTATGTATGTATGTATGTATGTATGGGTGTATGTACGCATGGAACGATGTATGGAAGAATGGATATATGGATGTTCGGATGGAAGGAAGTATGGATGAATGGATTTATGGATGTAT
>NW_016945913.1:0-1022 GCF_001483705.2 Eufriesea mexicana
CCGAGACCCCTATTGCTTGCTTCCCCAGAGCCAAGCTGAGAACAAAAGAGCGCTGTAGGGCGCAGCAGTCCACCTAATATCAAACCATGCCACTAAAGTCGAAGTCATCCTCTTCTACCATAACCAATCGTAACGTAACCGAACGTATCATAACTCAACCTAACATGACGCGACCACTATTGCTGGCCTCCCCAGAGTCAAGTAGAGCACATTATTTGGGAGTAGAACGCAGAAATGCATAGTCTCGCAGTGTATATCGGAAAATTCAAAACTACCTAAGCCTAACCCAAACCAACAGAACATAACCGAACATAGCCTAACCCAACCTAAGGTGCCGATACAGCTATTGCTGCCCTCGCCATCGCCAAGCAGGGCATACTAGAGCACGGTAGAGCGCAGGAATCCACCGAATGGCAGTATACAGCACAAAAGTGGAAGCTACTCTGACCAAACCTATCTTAACCCAACCTAACCGAACGTATCCTGGCACAACGTGACGTGCCGAGACCACCATTGCTGGCAACCTCGGAGCCAACCAGAGCACATTGCTGCACACGAGTACGCAGAAATCCGTGGAATAGCAGTGTACAGCACAAAAGTCAAAGTAGCCTCACATAACCTATCCGAACGTGACATACCCAGACGTAGGATAACTCAACCTAACGTTACGAGACCACCATTGCTGTCCTCCCCGGAGCCAAGCACAGTATACTACTTCACACCTGGGCGCAGAATTAAACCTCACTGCTGTGTATAGCGCAAAAGTCAAACATATCCTCACCTAACATTGAGTAACCTAGCCTATCCAAACGTAGTGTGACTGAACATAACGAGACGAGACCAGCATCGCTGGCATCCCACGGCCAAGCAGAGCATATTAGAGCACATTCGAGCGCGGAAATCCCCGAATAGCAGTGAATAGCACAAATGTCAAGGTGGCCTATCCTAACCTAGTCAAGCGTGACGTACTCAGACGTTGCCCAGCTAAACCAAACGTGACGAGACCACTGTTGCTATCCTAC
>NW_016945914.1:0-1072 GCF_001483705.2 Eufriesea mexicana
TGAATAGCACTATTTTCTGGCTAGGAGATGTCTGTAATTGCCATTGTATTGAATGCGTTAGGCCAGATATTCGCCAAGCTATTGCAGATTACAGATTTTGAATAGACCTCTCCTCTCGCAAGTAGATGGCAGTACTTGCCATTGGATTGCAGGCGTTAGGCGATCTATTCACCAAGCTATAACGGATTATAGATTTTGAATAGACTTATTCTCTGGCAAGTAGATTGCTGTACTTGGCATTAGATTGAATGCGATAGGTGACCTAATCGCCAAGCTATGACAGCTTACATATTTTGAATAGACTTATTCTCTGGCAAGTAAATGGCTGTACTTTCCATTGGATTGAAGGCGTTGGGCGATCTACTCACCAAGCTATAACAGGTTATAGATTTTGAATAGACTTATTCTGTGGCAGGTATATGGCTGTACTTGCCATTGGATTGAAGGCGTTAGGAGATCTATTCACCAAGTTATAACAGAATATATACTTTCAATATACCTATTCTCTGGCAAGAAGATGGCTGTACTTGCCATTGGATTGAAGGCGTTGGTCGACCTATTGACCAAGCTATAACAGATTATAGATTCTGAATAGACCTATTCTCTGGCAAGTAGAAGGCTGTTCTTGCCATTGGATTGAAGGCGTTTGGCGACCTATTCCCCAAGCTGTAACAGATTATAGATTTTGAAGAGACCCATTCTCTGGCAAGTAGGAAACTGTAATTGCCATTTGATTGAAGGGGTTAGGCGATCTATTCACCAAGCTATAACAGGTTATAGACTTTGAATAGCACTATTTTCTGGCTAGTAGACGTCCGTAATTGCCATTGTATTGAAGGCGTCAGGCGAGCTATTCACCAAGCTATAGCAGATCATAGATTTTGAATAGACCTCTCCTCTGGCAAGTAGATGGCAGTACTTGCTATTGGATTGTAGGCGATAGGCGATCTATTCACCAGGCTTTAACGGATTATAGATTTTGAATGGACTTATTCTCTGGCAAGTAGATGGCTGTACTTGCCATTAGATTGAATGCGTTTGGTGACCTAATCGCCAAGCTATGACAGCTTAC
>NW_016945915.1:0-867 GCF_001483705.2 Eufriesea mexicana
TCTTGCATTAATAAGGTGGAAAGATTCTATTGGCTTGCTATAGCCGTCCCAATGTTATAGAATGAGCCAAGAACGTTCAATTTTATTGACAGTATCGTCTAATATCGCGGTGACCTATCTTCCTTGCATAAGTAAGGGGGAAAGATACTATTAGCGTGATATAGCCTTTGCAATGCTATGGAATCTGGCAGGAAAGTTCAATTTTGTTGACATTTTCTACTAATATCGTGACGAGACATCTCTCTTGTATAAAGAAGGAGGAAATATCCAATTGGCGAGCTGTAGCCATTGCAATGCTATAGAATGTTGCTGAAAAGCTCAATTTTATTGATATTTTCGGCTAATACTGTGGTGAGCTATCTTTCTTGCATAGATAAGGAGGAAAGATACCTTTGGCGTGCTCTATCCATTGCAATGCTGTAGAATTTGGCTGGAAAGTTCAATAGTTCAATTTTATTGACAGTATCGTCTAATATCGTAGTGACCTATCTTCCTTGCATAAGTAAGGGGGAAAGATACAATTAGCGTGATATAGCCTTTGCAATGCTATGGAATCTGGCAGGAAAGTGCAATTTTACTGACATTTTCGACTAATACTGTGGTGAGCCACCGTTCTTGCATAAATAAGGAGGAAAGATTCTATTGGCGTGCTATTGCCGTTGCAACGCTATAGAATCTGTATGGCAAATTTAAGTTTATTCACATTTTCGACTAATATCGTGATGAGCTAACTTTCTTGCATTAATAAGGAGAAAAGATTCTGTTGACGTGCTATAGGCATTGCAATGCTACAGAATCTAGCTTGAAAATTCAATTTTATTGACATTTTCGACTAATATTGTGGTGAGCTACCTTTCTTGCATAAAG
>NW_016945916.1:0-943 GCF_001483705.2 Eufriesea mexicana
AGTTCATGTCAGGTCAGGGCAGGTCTGGTCAGGTCTGGCCTTCTCAGGTCAGGTCAGGTCGTGCCAGGTCTGGCCATGACGGGTCAGGGCAGTTCGGGTCAGGTCGGGTCATGTCGGGTTAGGTTAGGTTGGGTCTGATCAGGCCATGTAAAGTCAGCTAAAGTCAGGTCATGTCAGGACATGTCGGGTCAGGTCAGGACAGATCAGGTCAGGTCTGGTCAAGTCATGTCGGGTCAGGTCAGGTCAGGCCAGGCCAGGCCAGGTAAGGTCACGACAGGTCAGGCCAGTTCAGGTAAGGGCAGGTTAGGACATTCCAGGTCAGGTCAGGTTAGGTCAGGTCACGTCGGGGCATGTCAGGTCATGTCAGGTCAGTTCAGCTAATATCAGATCCGGTCAGTTCAGGTCAGGTTAGGATATGTTATGTTAGGTTAGCTAAGGTTAGATTACAATAGGTTTGGTTAGGTTAGATGAGACCAGGCTAGGTTTGATTCCGATAGGTTAGGATTGGTTGGGTTTTGTTAGGTAAGGTTAGGTTAGGTTTGGACTGATTGTGTTATGTTAGGATAGGTTAGGTTAAGTTAGGTTAGGTTATGTTAGGTCATGTCAGGTCAGATCAGGTCAGGTCAGGTCAGGTCAGGTCAGGTCAGAAATCAGGCCAGGTCAGGTCAGGTCAGTCAGTTCATGTCAGGTCAGTGCAGGCCAGGCCAGGCCAGGCAATGTCAGGCCACGCCAGGCCTGGCCAGTCCTGGAAATGTCAGGCCAGGTCAGGCCAGTTCAGGTAAGGGCAGGTCAGGACATTCCTGGTCAGGTCAGGTTAGGTCAGATCAGGTCGGGGCATGTCAGGTCAGGTCATGTCAGTTCAGCTAATGTCAGGTCCGTCCAGGTCAGGTCAGGTTAGGATATGTTATGTTAGGTTAGGTAGGGTTAGCTTAAAGTAGGTTAG
>NW_016945917.1:0-640 GCF_001483705.2 Eufriesea mexicana
CTCTAATGGTTTCAGCTTGTCACTGGGATGTCCTACAATAGGCTTCAGCACGATACGTTGAGTCAGGTTACGTTCGGTATGGTTGGGTCAGGCTAAGTTTGGACACGGTAGCTCCTGCTTATGTGCTGTACACTGCTATTCGGTGGATTCCTGCGCTCTATTTTGAACAAGTATGACCTGCATGGCTGTGTGGAGGGCAGCAATAGCGGCCGCCGCACATTAGCTTTGGTTGCGCTATGTTTGGGTATGTTCAGTTGGCTTGGGTATGGCTTGTGTAGCTTTGACTTTTCCGGTGTACACTGCGATTTTATGGATTTCTGCGTTCCACTCTCCGCTAGCGTTCGCGCTATTAAGTGTACTTCTGCGTCCTACAGTGCTCTAATGCTTTCAGCTTGTCTCTGGGAAGGACAGGAATGGTGCTCTCGGCACGTCACTTTAAGTCAGGTTACGTTCGGTTAGATTGGATTAGGATATGTTTGGTTAGGTTAGCTTCAACTTTCGTTCTGTACAGAGAAGTCTGGCGGATTTCTGCGCTCTACTGCGCTCTAGTATGTCCTGCTTAGATCTGTGAAGGGCAGCAATAGTGGTCTCGTCACGTTAGGCTGAGCTATACTATTCTGGGCTTTATTCTGTTGGTCTT
>NW_016945918.1:0-243 GCF_001483705.2 Eufriesea mexicana
TTGAATTATCCATACAGATTCTATATAATTGCAATGGCTATAGCACGTCAAAAGATTCTTACCACCTTAGTTACGCAAGAAAGTAAGCTCACCACGATATTAGTCGAAAATGTTAATAGAATTGAATTTTCCAGAAAGATTCAATAGAATTGGAATGGCTAAAGCACGCCAATAGTATCCTACCTCCTTATTTATCCAAGAATGTAAGCTCTCCATGATATTAGTCGAAAATGTTAATTAAAT
>NW_016945919.1:0-992 GCF_001483705.2 Eufriesea mexicana
GTACAGCAGAAGTGTCAAAGATGTCGATACCAAACCAAACTAACTTAACCTAACCTAACGTGACGAAGCACAACATAACGTGCCGCGACCACAATCGCTGGCCTCCCAGGGACTACCAGGTTTGAATAGAGCAGAGTAGAGTGCAGGAATCCACCAAACAAGTGTGTAAAGCACGAAAGTTATAGCTACACTTACCAGACTCATCCCAACTTAACCCAACCAAGCGTAAACTAACCCAAACTAACGTGCAGCGAACACTGTTGCTGGCTTTCCGAGAGTCGAACAGAGTATAGTAAAGCAATGTGCATCGTATGAATCCACCTAATAGCAGTGTATACCACAAAGGTCAATGCTATCCTCTCCTAACCTGTCCAAGCGCAACATAGCAAGCGAAACTGCTCACCATATCGCACCGCGACCACTATTGCTGGCATCCCCAGAGTCGAACAGATACAGTAGAGTACAGTAGAGCGCAGAAATCCACCGAGTAGCAGTGTATAGCACGAATGTCAAAGCCATCCTAACCTATCTTAGCGTAAGCTAACCAAACAAAGCGCAACCGAAGACAAACAAACGTGAATCGACCACTACTGCTGGCCGATCCAGAGACAAGCAGAAGCTAATAGAGCAATGCAACTCAGATATCGACCGAACATCAGTGTAGAGCGCAAGAGTCATAGGTAACCTAATAGAACCTAGCCTAAATTAACAGAACATAGCCTAAGTAAACCTAACGTGCCGAGACGAATGTTGCCGGCTTCCCCAGAGCCAAGCGGAGCATATTGCAGCACAGTATTTTGCAGGAATCCACGGAATAGCAACGTAGAGCTCAAAAGTCAATGCTACCCTCTCCTAACCTGACCAAACGTAACACAACCGAACTTAACGTGACACGGTACCACGACAAGTATTGCTGGCCTCAAGAGAGCCAAGTAAAGTATAGCAGAGCAATGTAGGACTCTGAAATCGACCGAAGTGGAGTGAATGACACA
>NW_016945920.1:0-224 GCF_001483705.2 Eufriesea mexicana
GTCGTTCTTGCTTGACGATGATTAGTGACGAAGGATTCTTTGAGTAGATTTTAATTGGCTTCGAAATAGTAAGTGCTCTGTGCTTCTATCTAGCTATCGCGTGTTTTTACATTCTACGAGCTAATAGGTCTGAACTTTATGTAACCCTAGCATTGGTAGGGCTATGTAATTTGTAATTGGACGAAGTTTCCGAGTTTGATACTAAGCTAAAACTTATTCCAAGC
>NW_016945921.1:0-498 GCF_001483705.2 Eufriesea mexicana
CCCTGACGTAGCATAGTTTCACCGAAAGTGCCGAGACCACTATTGCTGCGATCCACAGAGACTCGCAGAACGTACTATGGCACAGTAGAGGGCAGGCACCCTCCGCATTGTATTAAATGTCACAAAGGCCGCAGATATTCGAACCAAACCTGATCTAACATAACCGAGCCGAACGTAGCATAACTCAATATGACGTGCCGCGACCGCTGCTGCCGGACACCACTGAGCCAAGCCGAATACAGCAGACCACAGTAGATCACAGGAACCCGCCGGATAATTGTGCCCAGCACGAAAGTCACAGCTATCCTAACCAAACCTAGCCCAGCCGAAACAAGCCAGACGCAACAGCTCAGCCTAACGAGGCCAATATTGCTGGCATCCCCAGGGCTAAGCATAATATAGTGGAGCACAGTACACGGCAGAAATCCACCGGACAGCAGTATATAACACGAAAGTCGAAGCAATCCTAACCAAACTTAACCAAGCCTAACCTAGCCA
>NW_016945922.1:0-262 GCF_001483705.2 Eufriesea mexicana
TTGCAAGCAGATGGCTGTACCAGCCATTGGATTGGAGGCGTTAGGCGATCTACTCACCAAGCTATAACAAGTTGTAGATTTTGAATAGACCAATTCTCTGGCAAGCAGATGGCTGTACTTGCCAATGGATTGAAGGCGTTTGGCGATCCAATCGTCTAGCTGTGACAGCTTATAGATTTTGAGTAGACTCATTCTCTGACAAGTAGATGGCTGTATGTGCCATAGGATTGAATGCGTTAGGCGATCTATTCGCCAAGCTGTG
>NW_016945923.1:0-610 GCF_001483705.2 Eufriesea mexicana
GTGATATGTTAACTTTGGCATTTGTGCTGTACACTGATATTCGGTGGATTACGGCGAACTACAATGCGCTACTGTACTCTGCTCGACTTTGGAGTGGCAAGCGATAGTGGTCGCAGTGCGAGAGATTCAGTCATGTTACGTTAGGCTAGGTTAGGAAAGGCTAGGTTTGGTAAGGATTTCCTTGTCCTTCGTGGTATACGCGGCTATTCGGTAGATTTCTGCACTCTATTGGCCTCCACGATATTCTAATTGGGAGTGGTGGCCGGCAATAGTGGTCTCGGTACGTTAGGTTGTGATACTCTACGCGTCTTTCGGTTAGGTTAGTTTGGGTTGTGTTAGGATCCCTTTGACTTTACTGCTAGACACTGCGTGACTATGGATGCCGGCGCTCTAGTCGCCTTTAATGCGTTCTGCTTGGCTCTTGGGAGGCCAGCGATAGCGGTCGCAGCGCGCTTGGCTGTGCTAGGTACGTTTGGTTATGCTGCGATTCGTTAAGTTACGATGGGATAGCATTCACTTCTTCGCTCTACGCTGCTAGTCGGTGGAATCCTGCGCTCTACTGTGCTCTAATACGTTCAGCTTGCCTCTGGGAAGTACAGCAATATAGGAC
>NW_016945924.1:0-1420 GCF_001483705.2 Eufriesea mexicana
CGTATGTATGGATGCATGTATGGATGGATGTATGGATGTTTGTACGGATGTATGTATGGATATGTCTATGGATGTGTGGATGGATGTGTGAATGGACGTATGTATGAATGTATGCATCGACGTATGTATGGATGTGTGTATGGGTGTATGTATGGATGTGTGGATGTGCGTATGTTTGTATGTATGGATGGACGGTTGTATATTTGGACGGACTTATGGATGTATGGATGTGTGGATGTATGGATGTACGAATGTATGGATGTACGAATGTATGGATGTATGGATGTATATAATATGTATGCGCGGATAGGTGTATGGATCGATGGATGTCTGGATGGGTGCTTGTATGGATCGATGGATGTATGGTTCGATGTATGTATGGATGGGTGGAAGTATGGATCGATGGATGTGTAGAAAGGTGGACGCATGGATGGATTTATGTATGGATGACTGGTTGTATGGATGGATGGATGGATTCTTGGATGTATGTATGGATGTGTGGATGTATGTACAGATGTATGTATGGATATGTCTATGGCTGTATGTATGGATGCATGGAAGGATGTGTGTATGGATGTATGTATGGACGAATGTATTTGTGTATGTATGGATGTATGTATTGATGAATGTATGGATGTATGGATGGATGGATGGATGGATAGCTGTATGGATGTATCAATCGATGGATGTATGGATGGGTGAATGTATGAATGGACGGATGTACGGAAGTATGTATGTACGGATGGATGTATGTATAGATGGATGGATTTATGAATGTATGGATGTTTGAACATATGGATGTATGGTTGGATGGATATGCGGATGGATGGATGTGTGGATGATACGGATGTATGGATGTATGGATGTATATATGAATGGATGTATGGGTGGATGGATGAATGATTGGATAGATGTATGGATGGATGGATGTATGAATATATGTATGTTTGTATGTATGTGTGTATGGATGTATGGATGTATGGGTGTATGGATGTATGGATGTATGGATGTATGTATGGATGTACGAATGGATGGATGTACGGATGTACGAATGAAGGGATGTACGGATGTTTGGATGTTTGGATGTATATATGTATGGATGTATGGATGGATGGATGTATGTATGTATCGATGTATGGATGTATGGATGCATAGATGTTTGGATGGATGCACGTATGTATGTATGTATGTTTGTATGGATGGATGGATGAATGAATGGATGGATGTATGGATGGATGAATGTATGGATGTATGTATTGATGTATGTATGGATATATGTATGGTTGGGTGGATGTACGGATGGATGGATTTATGGATGTGTGGTTGTATGGATGCAAGGATGGATGAATGTATGGGTGGATGTATGTGTGGATGGCAGGATATATGGAAGGATGGATGTATTGATGTACATATGTATGGA
>NW_016945925.1:0-3409 GCF_001483705.2 Eufriesea mexicana
TGCTAGTGTTTGGTGTCGCCAGGAATTGAGGACGCGGCAGGTAAGGTTGAGTTACATTACGTTCGGTTAGTCTAGGTTTGGCAATGTTGGGTAGGGATAGTTTTGTCCTTTGAGCTGTACTCTGCGATTCTGTCGATTCCAACGCCCTACATTGCTCGGCTATACTCTGTTTGGCTCTCGTGGGCCTAAAAATGGTGGTCCTGGCTCCCAAGCTTGAGTTACTTTACGTTCGGTTATGTTACGTTTGGCAAGGTTAGGAAAGGGTGGCTTTGTCTTTTGTGCTGTGCACTGATGTGCGGTGGAATTCTGCGATCTATATTGCTCCACTATACCCTGCACGACTCCAGGGTTTCCAGAAATAGTGTTCGCGGCACGTTATGTTTAGTTAGGCAACTTTCGGTTAGGCTAGGTTATCAGAGGTTAGGTTAGGATATCTTTGACTCTCGTGCAATACATTGCAACGCGGTAGGTTACTGCGCTCTGCTTTGTTCTAGTATATTATGCTTGGCTCCGGGAGGCAAGCAACAGCGTTCGCGGCACGTTTGCTTGTGTTATGTTTCATTTGCTTAGGATATGCTAGGTTTGTTCAGGGTACCTCTGAGTTTTGCGCTATACAATGCAATGCCGTCGACTTCTAGACTCTACTGTGCTCTAATGCGCTCTGTGTTGCTCTGGGGAGCCCATGAAAGTTGGTCTCTGTAGTTCAGAATAAGTTATGTTACGCATGGTAAGGGTTGGCGTGTCTGGGTTCGGTTAGGATAGCTCTGACTTTTCTGCTGTACACAGATATATGGAGAATTTGTACGTACTACATAGCCCTACTATAATCTGCTCGACTCAGTGGAGACTAGCAATAGCGGTCTCGGCTCGTTAGGTTTAAATATGCTACGTTTGATTAGGCTATGATAGGCAAGATTGGGTTGGGATGACTTATGACTTTTGTGCGATACTCTGCTATTTGGTGGCTATCTGCGCTCTACTGTGCTGTTGTATGTTCTGCTTGGCTTTGCGGATGCCAGCAATGGTGGCCACGGCTCTCAAGGTAAGTTAGGCTGCGTTTGGTTATATTAAGCTTTGACAGGTTAGGGCAGGGTAGCTTTGACTCTTGTGCTATGCACAGTACTTCGGTGGATTTCTGCGCTCTACATTGCTCTACCATACTATGCTGGCTTCCTGGGAGGCCAGGAATAGTGGTCTCGGCACCTTACGTTAAGTTATTGTACGTTTGGTTATATTACGTTTGCATAGGTTAGTCGAGGATAAATTTGACTTTTGTGCTATACAGTGCTGTCCGGGTGTTTCTGCCTTCTACGTTGCTCTACTATACCCTGCTCGACAATGTGGGAGGCCAGTATTAGTGGTCACGGCACGTATCGTTGAGTCATGCAACGTTTGGGTAGGATACGCTGGTCTACGTTAGGTACGGATATCTTTGGCTTACGTGGTATACACTGTTGTTCGGTGGATTCCTGCGCTCCGCTGTGCTCTAGTATATTCTGCTTGGCTCCTTGGAGGCAAGAAATAGTGGTCTCGGCACGATAGGTTGTGTTATGCTACGTTCGGAAATGGTACGTTTAGCTACGTTAGGATAGTGTAGATACGAGTATTGTGCTATGCACTGCGATTCTATGGATTTCTGGGCTCTAGATTGCTTTACTTTACTCTGCTCAACTTTTGGGAGGCCAGCAATAGTGTTCGCCGGAAGTTAGGTTGAGTTAGATTACGTTCGGTTAGGTTATGCTACGTTGTGGTAGGTTAGGATATCATAGACTTTTGTGCAACACACTGCTATCATATGGACCTCTGCTCCCATTTGTGCGCTATCACACTCTACTTGTCTCTGTGGACGCCAGGTATAGTGCTCTGGGCACGCTAGGTGGAGTAATGTTACGTTTGGTTAGGTTAGGTTTAGTTAGGTTTGGTTGGGTTAGGTTAGATTTGCTTTGACTTTTGAGCAATAAACTGCCATTCGGTGGATTTCTGAGACCAAGGTTGCTCTACTTTAATCTGCCCGACTCTCGAGAGGCCAGCAATTGTCGTCACGACACGATGTGTTCTGTTTTGTTACGTTTGGGCAGGTCAGGCTAGGCTATGTTTGGTCAGGATAGCTTTGACTTTCTTTCTATACACCAACTTTCGTTGGATATCTGCGCTCTACACCAACCTAATACGCCCTGCTTTACTCTGGGTATGCCAGAAGGTGTAGTCTCGGCGCGTTAGGTTGTGTTATGATACGTTTTGTTATATTGCGATCGGTTAGGATTGTTTATGGTTGCCTTGACCAGTGCTCTGTACACTGCAATGCGATTGATTTCTGCGCTCTGCCGTGCTCTAATACGGCTTGCTTGGCTCTGCGGATGCAAGCAACAGTGGTCTCGGCACGTTAGGTTGTGTTATGTTACGCTTGTCTTCTTTGGGGTAGGTTAAATTTGGTTACGGTATCTTCGACGTTTATGCTCAACGCTGACATCCTATTGACTTCTGTGCTTTACTATGCTCTGCCATATTGTGCATGCCTCTGGGGACGACAGCAGTAAACGTCCCGGCACGTTTGGTTCGGTAATGTTGCGTTCGGTTAGGTTAGTGTAGGTCAGGTTTGGTCAGGATATCTCTGACTCTTGCGCTATACACGGCAATGCGGTCAATTTCTACGTTCTTCTGTGCTCTAATATGCCCTACGTGGCTCTCGGGATGCCAGCAATAGTGATCGCAGCACGTGATGTTTAGTTAGGCTTCTTTCAGTTAGGCTAGGTTTGGAGATGTTACGTCAGTGTGGTACAGCCCTTTGTGTTCTACACTGCTATTCGGTGATTTCTGCGCTCTGATGTCCTCTAATATGTCGTGCAGGCTCTGTGGAGGCCGGCAATACGTGTCTCGGCTCGTTAGGTTTAGTTACTCTACGTTTGATAAGGTTAAGTTAGGACAGGCCAGGCTATGTTATCTTTGACTTTTCAGCTATACACTGCTAATTGGTGGCTTTCTGCACCCTACTGTATTCTAGTATAATCTGCTTGGCTCTATGGCTGCCAGCAATGGTAGCCTCGGCAAGATAGGTTAAGTTAGGTTGCATTCGTTTATGTTACGTGTGGTTATGTTAGAATAGAATAGCTTTGACTTTCGCGCTGAACACTGTTGTTCGGTTGATTTCTGCGCTTTACAGCCTTCTACAATATCCTGCTTGACCCTGGGGAGGCCAGCAACAGCGTTCGCGGCAGGTTATTGGGGGCATGGCTACATTTGCATGGTTGATGTTAGTTTTAGGTTAGTGTCGCGTGTCTTCGACATTTCTGCTGCACTTTGCGGTTCTATGGGTTTCTGCGCACTAGGCTCCTCTACTGTGCCCTGCCTGGCACTGAGGAGGCCAGCAATAATGGTCGCAGCAAAAGTACTCTAATAATTTCAGCTTGGC
>NW_016945925.1:7325-10100 GCF_001483705.2 Eufriesea mexicana
GGGATTTCTGCGCTCTGCTGTGATCTCGCATTGCCTGCTTTGCTCTGGCGAGGCCAGAAATGTTGAAAGCGTCGAGTTAGTTTTAGTTAGGCTACGTTTCGTTATGCCACGATTGATTAGGTTAGAATGGATAACTTCGACTTTTGTGCTACACACTGATATTCGGTGGATTTCTGCGCTCCTCGTTGCTCTATTATACTTTACTCGACTTTGGGCATGCCAGAAGTGGCGGCCCTTGCACGATAGGATGTGTTATGTTACGTTTGGTCGTGTTAATATTGGTTGGGTTAGGAAAAGGTACCTTTGACTTTTGTGCCACATACAGCTTTCGGTGGATTCCCCGCTCCACTGTGCGTGAGTATGCTCCGCTTTGCCTTGGGGAGGCCAGAGATAGTGACCGCGGCGTGCTAGGCTGTGCTAGCTTATGCAAGGGTAGTATATGTTTGCACGGGTAAGGTTCGGATACCGTTTACTTTCCTGCCATACACTGCGATTCTATGCATTTCTGCGCCCTACTCTCCTCGAATAAGTTCTGCATGGCACTGGGGAGACAAGCAGTATTCGTCTCGTCACGTTGGTCTGAGTTAAGTTGCGCTTGGCTATGTTGCATTTGGTTATGTTAGGACAGGATAGCGTTGACTTTCGTTCTTAACACGGATATTCGGTGAATTCCTGTACAATGCATTGCTATACTATACCCTGTTCGACCCTCAAGAGTTCAGTAGTAGTGGCCTGCCGCACGCTAGGTTGAGTTACGTTAAGGTTGGTTAGGTTAGGACAAGGTAGTTATGACTTTTGGTCTGTAGGCTGCTATTAGGTGTATTCCCACGCTCTGTTTTGCTCTGCTATACCCTGCACGCCCCTGGGGACGCCAGTAATAGCGGTCCCGGCACGTTAGATTGGGTTAGGATACGTTTGGTTCGGTTATGTCTTCTTCAGTTATTTCTTGATAGATTTGGCTTTCGTGGAATACACTGTTATTCGGAGGATTTCAGCTCTCTACTGTGCTCCACTGTACTCTGCTCGAATCTGGGAAGGCCAACAGTCGGGGCCGCGGCGCGTTAGGTCCTCTCAGTCCACGTTCGATTAGTTTCGGTTGGTTTAAGTTAGTTCATATATCTCTGATTTGTGCGATGCACTGCAATTTGGAGGCTTGCTGCGCTCCTCCCTGCTCTAGTGTATTCTGCTTGTCTCTGGGGAGGTCAGCAATGGTGACGTAGGCACGTCTGGTTGAGATAGGTTCGTTTGCATATGCTACGTTTGGTTAGGATAGGATAGCATAACTTTGACTTTTATATGCGCTGCTATACGGTGTAATCCTGCGCTCTTGGTAGCTCTACTATACTCTGCTCGAATCTGGTGAAACCAGCAATAGTGGTCGTGGAACGATAGATTGTGCTAGGTTACTTCGGTTAAGGTATGTTAGGTTACGTTTAGCTAGGATGGCATTGACGCATTCGGTTTTCACTGCTATTCGATGATTTCTGCGCTCTACCGCGCACTAGTATGCTCTACTTGCAACTGGGGAAGCCAGCAATTGCGTTATCGGCGCGTTAGGTTGAGTTAGGCTGCGTTCGGTTAGGCTGTGTTCGGTTAGCTTACGTTTGGCTTTGCTAGGCTTGGGTAGCTTCGAATTTTCCGCTGTACACTGCAATTCTACGGATTTCTGCGCAACACAACTCTTTTATGCTCCGCTTGGCTCTGTGGAGGCCAGCAATACCGATCGCGGTACGTTAGGTGGAGTAATGTTACGTACGGTTAAGTTAGGTTAGGTTGGCTTAGGCTAGGATACCATGGACATATGTGCTCAACACTGATATTTTATGGACTTCTGTGATCTACTGTGCTATATCACATTCTGCTTGTCTATGGCGAAGCCAGCAATAATGGTCGCGGCACGATAGTTTTTGTTAGGATACGTTTGGCTAGGTTACGTTGGCTTGGGTTAGGTGTGCATAGCTTCCACTCTTGTGCTTTATACTGCTACATGTTGAATTTCGGTGCTATACTCTTCCCTAACATGCTCTGCTTGTCTCTGAGGAGACCAGCAATAATGGTGCGAGCAGGTTAAGTTACTTAGGTTAAGTTATGTTTCGTTCGCTTATATTACGTTTGAAAAGATTAGGACAGGGTGGTGTCGGCTTTTTCTCTATAGACTGCTATCCAGTGGATTTCCACGCTCTACATTGCTCTACTATACTCTGCTAGCCTCTGGGGAGGCCAGTTCTAGTATTCGCGGCTCCTTAATTAGTGTTAGGCTACGTTTGGTTTGTTTATTTTTGCCTTGGTTGCATATGGATAGTTTTGGCTTTCGCGGTATAGACTGCTCTTCAGTGGATTTCCGCGGCCTGCTGTACTTTGCTCTACTCTCCTCAGCTGCGGGAAAGCCAGCAAAGGAGGTCCCGGCTCGTTGGGTTTATTTATTCCACGTCTGGTTATGTTTGGTTAGGTTGCGATAACTTTGACTTTTGTGCTATACACTGCTGTTTCGTGGATGTCTGCGCTCTGCTGTGCACTAGTATATTCTGTTTGGCTCTGGGGTGCCCAGCAATAGTGGTAGTGGCACCACAGTTTGGGATATTTTACGTTTGGTAATGTTACGTTTGACAGGTTTGGGGAGCATAGCTATGAGTTTTGTGCCATACATTGCTCTTCGTTGAATTTCTGCGCTTCACCGTGCTCTAATAGCTTCTGTTTGGCTCTGGGCAGGTCAGCAGTAGAGCTCTCGGCTCTATTAGTTTTAGTTATAGTTTTAGTTATTCTATGTTTTTTTAA
>NW_016945926.1:0-428 GCF_001483705.2 Eufriesea mexicana
GAAGAAAGATACTATTGGCGTGCCATAGCCCTTGTAGTGCTATAGAATCTGGCTGGAAAATTCTCTTATTATTAACATTTTCGAATAATATCGGGTTGAGATGATTTTCGTGCATAAATATGGAGGTAAGATTCTATTGGCATGCTATGGCCATTGCAATGCAATGTAATCTGTCTGGAAAATCCATATTTATTAACATTTTCTTCCAACATTGTGGTGAGCTAACTTTCTTGCATAAATAAGCAGGCAAAATTCCGTTGTGGTGCTATAGCCGTTGCAGTGCCATAGTATCTGGCTGGAAAATATAATTGTATAGTCAGTTTCGGCTAATATCGGGGTGAGATTACTGTCTTGCATAAATAAGGAGGAAAGATACTATTGGCGTGCAATATCCATTGAAATGATATATAATCTGGTTGGAAAATTCA
>NW_016945927.1:0-242 GCF_001483705.2 Eufriesea mexicana
CATGACCTGAGCTGACCTGACCTGGGCTGACCTAACCTGACTGATCTGACCTGGCCTGACCTGGCCATATATGATCAGGCCAGACCTGCCCTCACCTGAAATCACATGAACAGACAGCATCTGACCTGACCTGACCTGACCTGAACTGAATTGACCTTACCACGCCTGACCTGACCTGACCTGTCCTGACTGACCTGACCTGACCTGACTGACCTGACCTGGCCAGGCCTGACCTGACCTGA
>NW_016945927.1:286-619 GCF_001483705.2 Eufriesea mexicana
CTTGACCTGGCCTTGCCTGACCTGGCCTGAACTGAACTGACCTGAACTGACATCATCTGACCTGTCCCGACCTGACATGACCTGGGCTGACCTTACCTGTCCTGACCTGACTTGACCTGACCTGACCAGACCTGACCTGACCTGACCAGCCCCGACCTTGCCTGGCCTGACCTGACCTGATGTGACCTGACATGACATGATCTGGTCTGAAGTGAACTGACCTGAACTGTCCTGATCTGACCAGACATGATCTGGACTGTCCTCACCTTCCCAGACTTGACATGACCTGACCTGACCTGACCTGACCTGACCCGACCTGTCCTGACTGCTCTG
>NW_016945928.1:0-634 GCF_001483705.2 Eufriesea mexicana
ATTTATTGACATTTTCGACTAACATCGTGGTGAGTTAACTTCCATGCATAAATAAGGAGGAAACACTCTATTGGCGTGCTATAGTCATTGATATGCTATAGAATCTTCCTGGAAAATTCAATTTTATTGACAATTTCGCCTCATATCGTGGCGACCAAACTTCCTTGCATTGGTAAGGAGGAGAGATACTTATGGCGTGCAATATCCATTGCAATGCTTTAGAATGTGGCTGAAAGACTCAATTTTATTGACATTTCCGGATAATATTGTGATGAGCTATCTGTCTTGCATAAATAAAGAAGAATGATACTTTCAGCGTGCTACAGCACCTGCATTGATATAGAATGTGTTTGGAAAATTCAAATTTATTGACATTTTCGACTAACATTGTTGTGAGCTAACTTTCTTGCATAAATAAGGAGGAAAGATTCAATTGGCGTGATATAGCCGTCGCAATTCTATAGAATACGGCTGGAAAATTCAATTTTACTGACATTTTCGAATAATATCGTGGTGACCTAACTTCCTTGCATTGGTAAATGGGAAACATACTATTGGCGTGCTATAGCCGTTGCAATGCTATGGACTCTGGCAGGAAAATCCAATTTTACTGACATTTTAGACTAATATCGCG
>NW_016945929.1:0-285 GCF_001483705.2 Eufriesea mexicana
TGACAATAAAATTGAATTTTCAATCCAGATGCTATGGAATTGCAATGACTATACCTGGCAAAAAGTATCTTTCCTCCTTATTTATGCACGAAAGCTACACCACCGCGTTATTTGTCGAAAATGTCACTAAAATTGAATTTTCGAGGCAGACTCTGTAGCATTGCAATGGCTACAGCACGCCAATAGTATCATTCCTCCCTATTTATACAAGAAAGTTATCTCACCACGATATTAGCCGAAAATGTTAATAAAATTGAATTTAGCAGCCAGATTCTATAGCACTGC
>NW_016945930.1:0-248 GCF_001483705.2 Eufriesea mexicana
ATAGCATCTGGCTAGAAAATCCATGTTTATTGACATTTTCGACTAATATTGTGGTGAGCTAACTTTCTTGCATAAATAAGGGTGAAATATCCTATTGGCGCGCTATAGCCGTTGCAATGCTATAGAACCTGGCTGGAGAATTAAATTTTGTTCACTTTTTCCGCTAATATTGTGGTGACCTAACATTCTTGGATATATAAGTAGGAAGGATACTGCTGTCGCGCTATAGTCATTGCGATGCTATAGAA
>NW_016945931.1:0-951 GCF_001483705.2 Eufriesea mexicana
ACAGAATAGGACTATTCAAAATATATGATCTGTTATAGCTTGGTGAATAGGTCGCTCAACGCCTTAAATTCAATGGCTAGTACAGACATGTTCTTGCCAGAGAATAGGTCTATTTAAAATTGATAACCTGCTATAGCATGGTGATTAGATCGCCTAACGCCTTCAATCCAATGGCAAGTACAGCCATCTGCTTGACAAAGAATAGGTATATTCGTAATGTATAACCTGTTATAGCTTGGTGAATAGATCGCCTAACGCCTTCAATCCAATGGCAAGTACAGCCATCAACTTTCCAGAGTATAGGTCAATTCAAAATCAATAACACGTTCTAAAATGGAGAATAGATCGCCTAATGCATTCAAACCTATGGCAAGTACAGCCATCTACTTGCCAGAGAATAGGTATAATCAAAATCTATAAGCTGTTACAGCTTCATGAACAGATCGCCTATCGCCTTCAATCTAATGGCAAGTACAGCCATCTACTTGCCTGACAATAGGCCCCTTCAAAATCTACAACCGGTTATAGCTTGGCGAATAGATCGCCTAACGCCTTCAATCCGATGACAAGTTCAGCCATCTACTTGCCAGAGTATAGGGCTATTCAAGATCTATAATCTGGTATGGCTTGGTGAATACATCGCCCAACGCCTTCAATCAAATGGCCAGTACAGCCATCTGCATGTCAGAGAATAGGTCTATTCAAAATCTATAATCTGCTGCAGCTTGGTAAATAGATCGCCTACCGCCTTCAATCCAATGGCAAGTACAGCCATCTACTCACGAGAGAATAGGTATGTTCATTATCTATAACCTGTTATAGCTTGCTGAATAGATCGCCTAACGCCTTCAATCCAATGTCAAGTACAGCCATCTAATATCCAGAGATTAGGTGAACTCAATATCCATTACCTGTTATAGAATGCAGAATAGATCGCCTAACGCCTTGAAA
>NW_016945932.1:0-1652 GCF_001483705.2 Eufriesea mexicana
TTCCAGCCAGATTCTATAGCATTACCATGGCTATAGCACAACAATAGTATATTTCACCCTTATATATGCAAGAAGCTTAGTTCACCAAGATATTAGTCGAAAATGTCAATAAGAATGAAATTTCCATCCAGATTCTATAGCGGTGCAATGGCTATAGCACGCCAACAGTATCTTTTCTCATTATTTAGGCGGGAAAGGTAGCTGACCACGGTATCAGGCGAAAATGTCCATAAAATCGTGTTTTCCAGCCAGATTCTGTAGCATTCCAGTGGATATATCGCGCCTATAGAATATTTCTTCCTTATATAAGCAAGAAAGTTAGCTCACCACGATATTAGTCGAAAAGGTAAATAAAATTGAATTTTCCACGCAGATTCTATGGCATTGCAACGGCTGTAGCACGACAATAGGATATTTCTTCCTTAACTATGCAAGAAAGTTTGCTCACCACGATATAAGTCGAAACCGTCAATAAAATTGAATTTTCCAGGCAGATTCTATAGCATTGCAGTGACTATAGTACGCCAGCTGGACCTTTCCTCCTTCTATATGCAAGAAAGTTAGCTCACCACGATATTAGTCGAAAATGTCAATAAAATTGGATTTTCCAGCCAGATTCTATAGCATTGCAATGGCTATAGCCCGCAAATAGGATATTTCTTCCTTATTTATGCAAGAAAGTTAGCTCACCACGATATTAGTCGAAAATGTCAATAAAATTTAATTTTCCAGACAGATTCTATAGCATTGCAATGGCTATAGCACGCCAATAGGATATTTCTTCCTTAATTATGCAAGAAAGTTAGCTCACCACGATATTAGTCGAAAATGTCAATAAAATTTAATTTTCCAGCCAGGTTCTATAGCATTGCAATGGCTATAGCACGCCAATATGATATTTCTTCCTTATTTATGCAAGAAAGTTAGCTTACCACAATATTAATCGAAAATGTCAATAAAATTGAATTTTCCATCCAGATTCTATAGGATTGCACTGACTATAGTACGCCAGTTGGACCTTTCCTCCTTCTATATGCAAGAATGTTAGCTCACCGCGATATTAGTTGAAAATGTCAATAAAATTGAATTTACCAGCCAGATTCTATAGGATTGCAGTGACTATAGTACGCCAGTTGGACCTTTCCTCCTTCTATATGCAAGAAAGCTAGCTCACCGCGATATCAGTTGAAAATGTCAATAAAATTTAATTTTCCACCCAGATGCTGTAGCATTGCATTGGCTATAGCACGCCAATAGGATATTTCTTCCTTAATTATGCAAGAAAGTTAGCTCACCACGATATTAGTTGAAAATGTCAATAAAATTGTATTTTCCAGTCAGATTCTATAGCATTACCATGGCTATAGTTAGCCAATAGCATATTTCACACTTATTTATGCAAGAAACATAGTTCACCAAGATATCAGTCGAAAATGTCAATAAAATTGGATTTTCCAGCCAGGTCCTATAGCTTTGCAATGGCTATAGCACGCAAATCGGATATTTCTTCCTTATTAATGCAAGAAAGTTAGCTGTCAACGATATTGGTCGAAAAAGTCAATAAAATTGAATTTTCCAGCCAGATTCTGTAGGTTTGCAGTGACTATAGTACGCCAGGAAAACCATTCCTCCTTCTATATGCAAGAAAGATA
>NW_016945933.1:0-237 GCF_001483705.2 Eufriesea mexicana
GCGAACCTACGCAGCGACCTGTCACACACACTCGCACTTCCGGCTCTATTATACGAAAACGCGAACGAAAATTTGGAAAAAAACAAGTGATTCTGATAGAGGGGATTCTGCGCTATCAAAGTAGGTCAAAAATTTCTTATCACCACGCCCTATTTCGCTAAAGTAAGCCCCGACGGGAAACTACGCACAGGCCTGTCACACACACTCGCACTTCCGGCACTATTATACGAAAACGCG
>NW_016945933.1:256-468 GCF_001483705.2 Eufriesea mexicana
AAAACACAAGTGATTCTGATAGAGGAGGTTCTAGGCTATCGAATTAGGTCAAAAACTTCTTATCAGCTTTCCCCATTTCGCTAAAGCAGGCCTCGACGCGAATCTACGCAGCGACCTGTCACACACATTCGCACTTCCGGCACTATTAAACGTAAACGCGTATGAAAATTCGGAAAAAAACAAGTGATTCAGATAGAGGAGATTCTGCGCTA
>NW_016945934.1:0-673 GCF_001483705.2 Eufriesea mexicana
AAAAGTCAAGGATACCCTAACCTAACCTGACCTAACCTAATCCAACCAGACGTTGCCTAACTCTGCGTAACGCGCCAAGACAACTATTGCTATCTTTCCCAGAGCAAAGCTGAACTTACCGGATCACAGCGGAACGCCGAAGTCCACCGAATAGCATTGTGTAGCACAAAAGTTCGATCTACTCTCTCCTAACCTAGCCAAACGTAACATACTCGAACGTAACAAAACACAACATGACCTGCAGCGACCACTATTACTGCCATCCCCAGACTGGAGCAAAGCGTAGCAGAGCAATGCAGAGCGTAGAAAAACGACGAATGGCAGTGTTCAGCACGGAAGGCACAGCTGCCCTATCCAAATCTGTCCAAACATAATTTAACCAATCGCAACCGAACGCAACCGAACGACCGAGACCGCATTGCTGGATTCCACACAGCAAAGTGGAATATACTAGAGCAGAGCAGAGCGCAGAAAGCATCCAAATAGCAGCGTGTGGCAAAAATATACTAAAGCAGAGCAGAGCGCAGAAAGCATCCAAATAGCAGCGTGTGGCAGATAAGTCGAATAAGTCTTAACTTATCCTGACATAACCTAACGTAACATAACGTGGAATAACAAAACCTAACCGGCAGAGACCACCACTTCTGGCCTCCCCAGGGTCATGCAGTACATG
>NW_016945935.1:0-908 GCF_001483705.2 Eufriesea mexicana
ATACATCCATCCATACAAACATCCATACAGATATAAATCCATACATCCATGCATCCGTACATCGATACATTCGAACATTCACACGTACATACATCCATACATCCATACATCCACACATCCATACATCCATAAGTCCATCCATCCATACCTCCGTCCATCCATACATCCATCAATCCATACATCCATACATATGCACATCCATGCATTCATACATCCATACATCCATCCATACATACATCCATGCATCCAAACGTCAATCCATCCATATATCCGTTCATCCATACATCCATCCACACATACATCCATACAACCATACATACATCCATTCGTACATTCATACATACATCCATACATCCACCCATTCATACATACACCCACTCATACATCCAGCCATCCATACATCCAGACATATATAGATCCATACATCCACACATCCGTACATCCATACATTCGTACATTCACACGTACATACATCCATACATCCATACATCCATACATACATCCATACATACATCCATCAACCCATACCTCAATCCATCCATACATCCGCTCATCCATACATCCATCCACCCATCCACCCATCCGTCCAAGCATCCATAGAGGCATCAATACGTACATCCTTACATACACAAAAATATTCATCCATACATACATCCATAGATACATACTTACATTCATGCATACATACATCCATGCATCCATCTTTCCATACATCCATCCATCCATACTATCACCCATCCATACATCCATCGATCCGTACATCTATCCACCCATACATCAATCCATCCATACTTTCATACACCCACACATCCATAAAAGTCCATACATCCATACAACCATTCATGCATCCATACATACATCCATACATACACCCATACGTCCATCCATCCATACATCCATTCACTCAT
>NW_016945936.1:0-2310 GCF_001483705.2 Eufriesea mexicana
GAGAGACCAGGAGCAGTGGTCGCGGCACGTCATGTTGTGTTACGCTGCGTTTTGTTCGGTTAGGTTAGGTAAGGTTGGGTTAGGGTATCTACTGCTATTGTGCTATACACTGCAATGCGGTGGATTTCTGCGCTCTGCTGTGCTCTAGCATATTCTCCTTGGCTATGGGTAGGCCAGCAACAGTGGTGTCTTCACGTTAAACTGATCTATGCCACGATTTGTTATGTTACGCTTGGTGAGGTTAGAATAGTACAGTCTAGACATCTGTGCTATACACTGCTGTACATATGTTTCTGCGTTATACTGCACTCTAACAGTTCCTGCTTGTCTCTAGGGTGGCCAGCAAGAGCCGTCCCTTCGGGTTATGTTGGTTAGGCTCCGTTTGTGAGTGTTACGTTTGGCTAGGTTAGGATTGGTTACTTTCAGTTTTGTGCTACACACAGCTTTTCGGTTGACTTCTCCGCTCCAATGTGTCCAAATTTGCGCTGCTAGTCTTTACGAAAGCCATCAATAACGGCCGCCGCACGTTATGTCGTGTTATGCTACGTTTGATTTGGATAGGCCATGGCAGGACTGGTTAGGTCATACTTGACTTTTGTGTCAGACGCAGCTATACTGTGGGTTTCTGCACTCAACATTGCTCTACTCTGCTCTGTTGAACTCAGGGGATGCGAGCAATACTGGTCGTGGCGCGTTACGTTGAGTTATGTTGCGTTTAGTTAAGTTAGGTTTGGCTATGTTTGGTCAGGGAAGCTTTGTCTCTTGTCCTATACCCTGCTATTCGGTGGATTCCTATGATACACTGTGCTCTACTACGATCCGCTTGGCTATGGCGTGGCCAGTAGCAGTGGCCGCGGCACGTTACGCTCTGTTATGATACGATTGATTATGTTGGGTTAGGCCACGTTTGGTTAGTATAGCTCCTACTTTCGGGCTGCACACGCTTACTCGGTGTATTCCTGTGATCTACTGTGTTCTACTACATTTTGCTTGGCTCTGGGGTGGCCAGGAGGAATGGCTGCGGCACGTTGGTTAGAGATTTGCTAGGCATGGTTGGGTTAGATTAGGAAAGGTTAGGACATGATACCTTTGACTTTTGTGTTATTCACAGCACTGCGCTTGATTTCTTCGCACTACTGTGCTCTAGTACACTCCGCTTGCCTCTGTGGAGGCCAGCAGTAGTGGCCTCGCCATGTTAGGTTGAGCTAGGCTAAGTTTGGGTATGTCACGTTTGGCTAGGTTAGGGTAGGCTACCTTGTCTTACGTGCCTTGCACTGCTTTTCGGCGGACTTCTCTGATCTACTGTGCGCTACTGCATTCTGCTTTGCTCTGGGGAGGCCAGGAGCAGTGGGTGCGGGGAGTCATGTTGAGCTATGGTACGCTTCGCAGGTTTGGTTATGTCAGGTTAGGTTAGCTTATCTACTGCTTTTTTGATATTCACTGTAATATGTAGGATTTCTGCGCACTGCTCTGCTCCAGAACGTTCTGCTTGTCTCTGTGGAGGCCAGCAGTAGTGATCACGTCATGTTAGGTTTACTTAGGATACGTTCCATTATGTTTCGTTCGTCTGGGTTAGGAGATGCTACTTTGACTTTTGTGCTATCCACTGTCCTAACCCGGATTTCTGCATTCTAATGTGCTCCAATATGTTCTGCTTGGTACTGGGGTGGCCAGTGATAGCGGTCTCGGCGCGTTAGATTGAGTTAGGTTACGTTACGTTAGGTTGGGTTAGGAAGTTTCGGTTTTGATTTCTTCGAATTTGCGCTATACGCTGCTATTCGGTGGATTCCTGCGCTCTACATTGCTCTACCATACTCTGCTCGACTCTGGGGAGGCGAGCAATAGTGGTCGTGGCACATTATTTTGAGTTAGGCTATGTTCGGTTACGTTAGATTTGGTTAAGCTTGGTTAGGGTACATTTGACGTTCGTGCTATAGACTGGTATTCGGAGAATTTTTGTGAACGACCGTGCTCCACTATATTCTGCTTGGCTCTGTGTAGTCCAAGTGCTGTATTTGCGGCACGTTGCATTGAGATATTTTACGCCTGGTTCTGCCAGGCTGGCTCAGGTTAGGTTACGATATATTCGACTTTCGTGATATTCACATCAGTGCGCTTGATTTCTTCGCACTACTGTGCTCTAGTACACTCTGCTTGTCTCTGTGGATGCCAGCAGTAGTGGGCTCGCCATGTTAGGTTGAGCTTGGCTAAGTTTGGGTATGTCACGTTTGGCTAGATTAGGGCAGGCTACATTGACTTCCGTGCTTTTCACTGCATTTCGGCGGATTCATGAGCACTACACTGCTCTAC
>NW_016945937.1:0-1046 GCF_001483705.2 Eufriesea mexicana
GTCAATAAAATTTAATTTTCCAGCATGATTGTATATCATTGCAATGGCTATAGCACGCCAATAAAATCTTTCCTCCTTATTTACGTAAGAAAGTTAGCTCAACACGATATTGGGACAGAATGTTAATAAAATTGGATTTTCCAGCCAGATTCTATAGCATTGCAATGGCTATAGGACGCCAATAGTTTCTATCTTCCTTATTTAGGCAAGAAAGTTAGCTCACCAAGGTATAAGGAGAAAATGTTAATAAAATTTGACTTTCCAGCCTGATTATATAGCATTGCAATGTCCATAGCTCGCGAATTGAAGCTTTCCACCTTATTTATGCAAGAAGGTTAGCTCACCACGATATCATTCGAAAATGTCAATAAAATTGGATTTTCCAGCCAGTATCAATACCACTGCAACGGGTATAGCGCTCAAATGGAATCCTTCCTGCTTATTTATGCAAGGAGGTTAGCTCACTGCGATAATAGCCGAAAATCTCAATAAAATTAATTTTTCCAGCCAGATTATATAGCACTGCAATGGCAATATCACGCCAATAGTATTCTTCCACCTTATATATGCAAGGAGGTCAGCCCACCACGATATTGTCCGAAAATGTCAATAAAATTAAATTTTCCAGCGAGATTATATAGCATTGCAGCAGCAGTTGCACGCCAATAGTATTCTTCCTCCTTGTTAATGCGAGAAAGTTAGCTCACCATAATATTAGTCGAAAATGTCAAAGAAATTTAATTATCCAGCATGATTCTATAGCATTGCAATGGCTATAGCACGCGAAGTGAGCCTTTGCTGCTTATTTATGCAAAAAAGTTAGCTCACTCCGAAATTAGTCGAACTTGTCGATATAATTATATTTTCCAGCCAGATTCTGTGGCACTGCAGTGGCTGTGGCACGCCAATGGAATTTTACCGAATTTACGGAAGAAAGTTTGCTCACCACGACAACAGTCGTGTATGTGAATAAAATTGCAATCTCCAGACAGATGTTATAGCATTGCAATGGCTATAGCACGCCAATAGAATCTTTCCTCCTTTTT
>NW_016945938.1:0-800 GCF_001483705.2 Eufriesea mexicana
AAGGAGGAAAGATTATATTGGCGTGCTATTGCCATTGCAGTGCTATAGAATCTGGATGGAAAGCTCCATTTCACTGACATTTTCGACTAATATCGTGGTGAGCCGACTTCCGTGCATAAGTAAGGAGGGAAGATCCAATTGGCCTGCTATAGCCTTTGCAATGCTGCAGAATCGGGCTGGAAAGTTCAATTTTATTAACATTTTCGACTAATATTGTGCTGAGCTGTGTTACTTGCATAAGTATGGAGGAGACATCCCTTTGCCGTGCTATAGCCATTGCAGTGATATAGAACGTGCCTGGCACATTCAATTTTATTCACATTTTGGACTAATATCGTGGTTAGCTATCTTTCTTGCGTAAATAAGACGGAAAGATCCTATTGCCGTGTTATTGGCATTGCAATGCCAAAGAATCTGGCTGGAAAAATCAATTTTATTGACATTTTCGACTAATTTCGTGGTGTGCTATCTTCCTTGCATAGGTAAGCAGGAAAGATCCGTTCGTAGTGCTATAGCCATTGCAATGCTGCAGAATCTGGCTGGAAAGTTCAATTTTATTAACATTTTCGACTAATATTGTGCTGAGCTATGTTCCTTGCATAAGTATGGAGGAGACATCCCTTTGCCGTGCTATAGCCATTGCAATGATATAGAACGTGCCTGGCACATTCAATTTTATTCACATTTTCGACTAATATCGAAATTCAATTTTATTCACATTTTCGACTAATATCGTTGTTAGCTATCTTTCTTGCGTAAATAAGACGGAAAGATCCTTTTGGCGCGCTATGGCCAATGCA
>NW_016945939.1:0-572 GCF_001483705.2 Eufriesea mexicana
TTTATTGACATTTTCGGCTAATATCGTGTGGAGCAAGATTTTCTGCATAAATAAGGATGAAAGGTACTATTGGTTTGTTATAGCCATGGCAATGCAATAGAATCTGACTGAAAAGTTCAATTCTAATGACATTTTCGACTAATGCCGTTGTGAGCAATCCTTTCTGCGTAAATAAGTAGGAACGATTCTATTGGTTTCCTATAGCCATTGCATTGCTATACAATATGAATGAAAAGTCCAATTTTATTGACATTTTCGGCTAATATCGTGGTGAGCAATATTTTCTGCGTAAATAAGGAGGAAAGATCCTGTTTTGATTTGTTATAGCCATGGCAATGCTATAGAATCTGTCTGAAAAGTTCAATTTTATTGACATTTTCGACTAATATCGTGGTCAATTGGTCAGAATACTCACTGCATATATAAGGAGAAAAGATACTATTGGTTTGCTATAGCCATTCAATTGCAATAATAAAAACTCACTGCATATATAAGGAGAAAAGATACTGTTGGTTTGCTATAGCCATTCAATTGCAATAATATCTGACCGTTAAGTTCAATTTATTGACATT
>NW_016945940.1:0-2162 GCF_001483705.2 Eufriesea mexicana
CTATCTACCTTGCATAGGTAAGGAGGAAAGATACTTTTGGCGTGCTATATCCATTGCAATGCTCTAGAATGTTGGTGGAAAACTCAATTTTATTGACATTTCCGACTAATATCGCGGTGAGTTAACTTTCTTGCATAAATAAGGAGGAAAGATCCTATTGGCGTGCTACAGGCATTGCAAAGCTAAAGAATCTTCCTGGAAAATTCAACTTTATTGACATTATCGACTAATATCGTGGTGAGCTAACTTTACTGCATAAATAAGGAGAATTCAAATCGCGTGTTATAGCCGTCGCAATGCAATAGAATCTGGCTGGAATGTTCAATTTTGTTGACATTTTCGACTAATACCGGGGTGAGCTATCTTAATTGCGTAAGTAAGGGGGAAAGGTTCTATTGGCGTGCTATAGCCATTTCGTCGATATAGAATGTGTTCGGGAAATTCAAATTTAATGACATTTTCGACTAACATCGTGGTGAGATAACTTTCTTGCATATATAAGGAGGAAAGATTTAATTCACTAGCTATAGCCGTCTCAATGCTATAGTATCTGGCTGGAAAGTTCAATTTTGTTGACATTTTCGACTAGTACCGTGGTGAGGTAACTTCCTTGCTTACGTATGGAGGAAAGATGCTTTTTGAGTGCTATAGCCAATGCAATGATACTGAATGTGGTTGGAAAATACAAGTCTATTGACATTTTGGACTAATATAATGGTGAGCTACCTTTCTCCCATAAATAAGGAGGATGGATTCAATTGGCGTGCTATAGCCGTCGCAATGCTATAGAATATGCCTGGAAAATTGAAATTCATTGAAATTTTCGACTAATAACGTGTTGGGCTAACTTTATTGCATAAATAAGGAGGGTAGACTCTAATGGCGTGCTATAGCCGTCGCAATGCATTAGAATATGTCTGGAATGTACAATTCTATCGACATTTTCGACTTATACCGAGGTGGGCTAGCTTTCTTGCATAAATAAGGAGGAAATATGCTGTTGGTGTGCTATAGGCATTACAATGCTATACAATCTTGCTGAAAAATTCAATTTTATTGATATTTTCAACTAACACCGTGGTGAGCTATCTTCGTTGCATAGGTAAGGAGGAAAGATACCTTTGGCGTGCTATATCCATTGCAATGCTGTAGAATCTGCCTGGAAAGTTCAATTTTATAGACATTTCCGACTAATATCGTGGTGAGCTAACTTTCTTGCATAAATAAGGACGAAATATACTGTTGGCGTGCTATAGGCATTACAATGCTACAGAATCTGGCTGGAAAGTTCAATTTTGTTGACATTTTCAACTAATACCGTGGTGAGCTATCTTTCTTTCATAAATAAGGAGGAAGGTTACAATTGGCGTGCTATAGTCGTCGCAACGCTATACAATATGACTGGAAAATTCAATTTTATTGACATTTTCGTCTAATATGGTGATGAGCCAACATTCTTGCATACATAAGGAGGAAAGATTCTATTGGCGCGCTATCACAATTGCAACGCTATAGAATTTTCCTGGAAAATTCAATTTTATTGACATTTTCGACTAATATCGCAGTGAGCTAACTTTATTGCATAAATAAGTAGGGTAGATTCAACTGGCGTGCTATAGCCGTCGCAATGCAACAGAATCTGGCTGGAAAGTTCAATTTCTTTGACATTATCGGCTTATATCTTGGTGAGCTAGCTTTCTTGCACAGATATAAAGGAAGGATTCTATTGGCGTGCTACAGCTATTGCAACGCTATAGAACCTGGCTGGAAAATTCAATTTTATTGACAGTTTCGCCTAATATCGTGGTGAGCTAGCTTTCTTGCTTAAATAAGGAGGAAATATACTGCTGGCGTGCTATAGGCATTACAATGCAACAGATTCTTGCTGGAAAATTCAATTTTATTGACATATTCGAATAATACCACGGTGAGCTATCTTTTTCATAAATAAGGAGGAATGATTCAATTGGCGTGCTATAGCCGTCGCAATGCTAAAGAATCTGGCTGGAAAGGTCAATTTTGTTGACATTTTCGACTAATATCATGGTGAGCTGCCTTTCTTCCATAAATAAGGAGGAAGGATTCAATTGGCGTGCTATAGCAATCGCAATGCTATAGAACATGCCTGGAAAATTCAATTCTATTGACATTTTCGACTAATA
>NW_016945941.1:0-618 GCF_001483705.2 Eufriesea mexicana
AGTACATTAGAGCACAGTGGAGCGGAAAAATCCACCGAATAGCAGTGTATAGCACAAAAATCATATGAATCCTAACCCAACGTGTCCTGACCTAATATAGCCAAACGTGGAATAAGTAAACTTAACGAGAGGATATCACTATTCCCGGCCTTTCCTGAGCAAAGAGCCTAATATAACCAAACGTGGAATAAGTAAACTTAACGAGAGGATATCACTATTCCCGGCCTTTCCTGAGCAAAGCAAAACGTGCTAGAGAACAATAGCGCGCAGAAGCCCACCGCATTACCGTGTACAGAACAGAAGTCAATGGTATCCAAACCGAACGCAGACATACCGAACGTAATCAAACGTAACATAACCAAACCTAACGATCCGTGGCCAATAATTCTGGCCTGGCCAGAGCAAAGCAGAGCATATTAGGTCACAGCAGTTAGCAGAGATCCACCGAATAGCAGCTTATAGCACAAAATTCAAAGCTACGTTGGCCTAACCTAACGAAATGTAACATAACCAGATGTATTCTAGCTAAACCTAACGTGCCTAGACCACGATTGCTGACCTCCGCACGGCCAGACAGAATATGCCAGTGCACAGAAGTATGCAGAAGTCAGTCGTATC
>NW_016945942.1:0-329 GCF_001483705.2 Eufriesea mexicana
GCGATATATTCACCAAGCGGTAGCAGGTTTCAGATTTTGAATAGAACAATTCTCTGGCAAGAAGATGGCTGTAGTTGCCATTGGATTGAAGGCGTTAGGCGATCAATTCACCAAGATATAACAGATTATGGATTTTGAATAGACCTATTCTCAGGCAAGTAGATGGCTGTACTTGCCATGAGATTGAGGACGTTAGGCGACCTATTCTCCAAGCTATGACAGACTATAGATTTTGAATAGACCTATTCTCTGGCAAGTAGATGGCAGCACTTGCCATAGGATTGAAGGCGTTAGGCGATCTATTCACCAAGATATAACAGATTATGGAT
>NW_016945943.1:0-645 GCF_001483705.2 Eufriesea mexicana
CACCGAATAACAGTGTAGAGCACAAAAGTGAATTCTATCCTATAATAGCATGACCAAACGTAAAATAAACACACGTAACCTATCTCAAACTGACGTGTTGAGAGAGCTTCTTCTGGCCTCCCCAGCGACAAGCAGAATATCGTGGATCACAGCAGGGCGCAGATAGCCACCAAATTATCCTGGAACACAGCAGGGCGCAGATAGCCACCAAATAGGAGTGCATAGCACAGACGACAGACAAATCCTGACCTAACCTGAATTAACCTAACCGGAACAAACGTAAACAAACTGAAGCTAACGAGCCGAGCACAGTTTTGCTGGATTTCCCATCGCCAAGCAGAACATGTTAGAGGAGTGCAGAGCGCAGGAGTCCATAGAATGGCAATGAACATCAGGAAAGTCAAAGACATCATAGCCTAGCACAGGCTATCCTAACCCAACCAAACGTAACCTTCATAACCTAACTTGTCGAAACCTCTATTTCTAGCCTTCGCGCAGCCCAGCGAAATATACTAGAGACCAGTATTGCGTAGAGGTCCTCCGCGTTGCTGTTAATATCACAAAAGTCAAAGATGTCCTGACTATACCTAACCTGCCCTAACCTAAACGAACGTTACGTAACTCGACATAACGTGCCTAGACCAC
>NW_016945944.1:0-599 GCF_001483705.2 Eufriesea mexicana
TTTAGTCCTGGTTAAGTCAGGGCGTCTTTGACTTTTGTGCTATACATTGCTATTTGCTGGTTTCTGCGCTCTACTGCGTTATACTATACCCTGCTCCGCCCTGGGGAGGCCAGCAAAAGTGGTCATGGCACGATAGGCTGCGTTATGCTGCGTTTGGTAATGTTGCGGTTGCTCTACTTAGGATTGCACAGCTTGACTTTGTGCTATACGCCTCTATTCGGAGGACTTCGACGCTCTACATTGTTCTATTGCACTTTGCTCGTCCCTGGGGAGGCCAGTAATGGTTGTCTCGATAATGGTTGTCTCGACACGTTAGGTTGAGCTGTGCCAAGTTTGGTTAGGTCATGTTACTTTGGGATAAGGTTTGGATTGTAACGACTTTCGTGGTGTAGACTCTTTTGCTGCGGACATCTGCGGGCTACTGTGCTCTAGCATGTTCTGCTTGGCCCCGGGAGGGCAAGCAAAAATGGTCCCGGCGCGGTAGGTTGATGTACGTTGCGTTTGGTTATGTTACGTTTGGTTATGGGCTTCTAACATCTACGTTCATCTAATATGCTCTTCTTGACTCTGGCGAGACCAGCAATGGCGGCTTCGGCAAG
>NW_016945945.1:0-267 GCF_001483705.2 Eufriesea mexicana
GCGTTCGCCCCCTTCGGCCGGTTGGAAGCGATACGACTGGGTTCGTCCCAATCGGTCGGTCCGGAGCGACTCGGCTGGAGTTCTTTCGTTAATAACTCGGTAAATAACGTTGTGACATATACATATTTTTACACTCTACTACATGGTTTCTTTCATTCTAACTAATTACAATGTCACTTTCATTAATTTCCCATTTTTCGAATCTTTTCACTTATACAGTTTATTTTTTTTATATATGAAAAATCTTGTTTTCGCGTTCAAATGTCT
>NW_016945946.1:0-591 GCF_001483705.2 Eufriesea mexicana
GCAATGGCCATAGCTGGCCAATAGAATCTTTCCTCCGTATCTATTCAAGAAAGTTACCTCACCGCGATATTAGCAGAAAATGTCAATGAAATTGAATTTGCGAGGCAGATTCAAAAGCATTGTAACGGCTATAGCACGGCAATAGTATCTTTCCTCCTTATTTATACAAGAAAGTTACCATACAGCGATATTAGTCGAAATTGTTATTAAAATTGAATTTTCCATCCGGATGCTATAGAATTGCAATGGCCATAGCTGGCCAATAGAATCTTTTCCCCTTATTTATGCAACAAAGTCACCTCACCACGACATTAGTAGAAAATGTCAATAAAATTGAATATTCGGGGCAGATTCTATGGCATTGTAATGGGTATAGCTTGCTAATAGAATCTTTCCTCCTTATTTTTGCAAGAAAGATAGCTCACGACGATATTAGTCGAAAATGTTGATAAGATTGAATTATCCAGAAAGAATCTAAATTATTGCTACGGCCATATCTGGCCAATGGAATCTTTCCTCCGTATTTATGCAAGAAAGTTACCACACAACGATATTAGTCGAAGATGTCAGTATAATTGAATTTTCGAGGCA
>NW_016945946.1:636-997 GCF_001483705.2 Eufriesea mexicana
ATTTCCTCCTTATTTATGCAAGGATGTGAGCTCACCACGATATTAGTCGAAAATGTCAATAAAACTGAATTTTCCATCCAGATACTATAGAATTGCAATGGCCATAGCTGGCCAATAGAATCTTACCTCCGTACTTATGCAAGAGAGTTACCTCACCACGATATGAGTCGAAAATGTCAATAAAGTTGAATTTTCCAGGCAGATTCTGTAGCATTGTAGTGGCTATAGCGCGGCAATGGTATCTGTCCTCCTTATTTATACAAGGAAGTTCGCTCACGGCGATATTTGCCGAAAAAGGTAATAAAAATGAATTTTCCATACAGATTCTATAGAATTATAATGGCTATAGCACGCCAATAGA
>NW_016945947.1:0-515 GCF_001483705.2 Eufriesea mexicana
TTATTACGGTTACGGCTTGAGGTACTTCCAATTCACAGACGGTACATGTCGCACCAAAAATTACAGCACTGTGTCGTTGGATTAATCAGTTCAATGATAATTAAATCATATGGCAACTTTAGAATTACAAAATACGTGTACCATATCCAGCGAGATATCAGCAATTTACAACAATGAACTGAGTATAGATATCATTACAGTAATGTTGCCGTCGGAGTTCATTGTACACTGACGATGTAAATTCCAAGGTAGTTCTGGATTTCTCAATGCATAGTACGGTTATGGCTAGAGATATATCCAACTGACAGCACGGTACTAAGTACATTCACCAACAGAGCACTGCAACCGCTGTATTAATCTGTTCAATGATGATTCGGACTTTATTGCAATTCTAGGATGACTGAATAGAGATCCAGTGACTCAGGAGACATTAACAATTGCAAATATTGTAATGAGTATAGCCATCGTCATATTCATGTCGACGATGGACTACCTTGTTCACTGGTGATGTAAAT
>NW_016945948.1:0-226 GCF_001483705.2 Eufriesea mexicana
AATGCTATAGAATATGGCTGGATAGTACAATTTTGTTGACATTTTGACTAATATCGTTGTGAGATAACTTGCTAGCATATATAAGGTGGAAAGATACTGTTGGCCTGCTATAGGCGTTGCAATGCTGTAGAATGTGGTAGGAAAATTTAATTTTATTGACATCTTCGACTAATATCGTGGTGAGCTGTCTTCCTGACATAAGTAAGGAGGAAACATGCTTTTTGAG
>NW_016945949.1:0-310 GCF_001483705.2 Eufriesea mexicana
TTAAGCTAACAAGGAGAGTGCAAGTGCTTCGGGTCACCGATTTAGTTGATACTCTGCAGGTTTCTAGATATCGTCATGCACTTTAAGAAAATATATCATTATAGCGGCAACTACTCAATAGTTTTTGAGGTATTTACGATTAAGGTTTCATTACTTCCTTAATTACAGATTTATTTCCATCATATTACAAGTGCAGTCGTGGCCTAACAGCGATAGATGAAAATTCCTGTGGTAATGGACCGTGGTTCGATTCTCCTCCCATAGTTGGTAATTTTTTAATCTATTTTTAATTTTGTGTTCATTTTTCGTC
>NW_016945950.1:0-626 GCF_001483705.2 Eufriesea mexicana
TAGTCGAAAATGTCAATAAAATTGTATTTTACATCCAGATACTATAGAATTGCAATGGCTATATCTGGCCAATTGAATCTTACCTCCTTACTTATGCAAGGACGTCAGCTCACGACGATATTAGTCGAAAATGTCAATAAAATTACATTTTCCAGCCTGATTCTCTAGCATTGCCATGGCTATATCTCGCCAGTAGAATCTATCCTCCTTACATATGGAAGAAGGTTAGGTCACCACGATATTAGTCGAAAATGACAATAAAATTGAATTTTCCATCCAGAAACTATAGAATTGCAATGGCTATATCTGGCCAATAGAATCTTACCTCCTTATATATGCAAGGACGTCAGCTCACGAAGATATTAGTCGAAAATGCCAATAAAATTACATTTTACAGCCAGATTCTGCAGCATTGCAAATGCCATAGCTCGCAGGTAGAATCTTTCCTCCTTACATATGGAAGAAGGTTAGGTCATCACGATATTAGTCGAAACGAACAATAAAATGGAATTTTCCATCCAGAAACTTTAGAACTGCAATGGCTATGGCTGGCCAAAATAATCTTTCCTCCGTATTTATGCATGAAAGTTACCTCATCACGATATTAGCCGAAAATGTCAATAAAG
>NW_016945951.1:0-535 GCF_001483705.2 Eufriesea mexicana
TAGCACGAAAGTGGAATCTATCCTAACAACACATAACCTAACTTAAGCCAACCGAACGCAACCCAATTCAAACTGACGTGCCGCGACCACTATTGCCCGCCGCCCCATAGTCGAGCAGAGTATAGTAGAGCAACGTAGATCGCAGGTATCTACCGAATAGAATAGTATGTTGCAAAATTCGAGGATACCCTGAAATATCGTGGCCTTACTTAACATAACCAAACGTAGCATAACTGAACACAGAGCCGTGACCGCTGCCGCTGGCATCCCCAGAGCCAAGCCCAAAATAGTAGGGCAATGTAGAGCGCAGAAGTCCGCCGAACAGTGGCGTATAGCACAAATGTCAAAGAAGTCCCAACCATGCCTTCCCAACCTACGACAGCGATACGTAATATAACTGAACCTAACGTTACAGAGGAAAGCAGAATGTACTAGAGCACCAGAGCAGAGCAGAACGTATTATAGCGCAGTAGAGCGCAGAAATCCACCAATTAGCAGTGTACAGCACGAATGTCAAGGAAATACTAACCGATCT
>NW_016945952.1:0-294 GCF_001483705.2 Eufriesea mexicana
TATGGATGTATATATTTATGGACGTATGGATTGATGGATGTGTGTATTGATGTATGTATGGATGTATGGATTGATGGATGCATCGATGGATGGAAGTACGGATTGATGGATTTATGGATATATGGATGTGCGGATGTATGGATGGATTTATGGATGGATGGTTTTAAGGATGTATGACTGTATGAAAGTATGGATGTATGGTTGGACGGATATACGGATGGATGAATTTATGGATGGATGAATTTATGGATGGATGGTTTTAAGGATGTATGGATGTATGAATGTATGGATGTA
>NW_016945953.1:0-236 GCF_001483705.2 Eufriesea mexicana
CTGGCAAGTAAATGGCTGTACTTGCCATTGGTTGAAGACGTTAGGCGACCTATTCACCAAGCTTCAGCAGGTTGTAGATTTTGAATAGTCCTATTTTCTGGCAAGTAGATGTCTGTACTTGCCATTGTATTGAAGGCGTTAGGCGTTGTATTCACAAAGCTATATCGGATTACAGATTTTGAATAGACGTATGCTCTGTCAAGAAGATGGCTGTACTTGCCATTGGTTGAACGCGT
>NW_016945954.1:0-394 GCF_001483705.2 Eufriesea mexicana
ATCTATAATCTGTTGCAGTTTGGCGAATAGATCGCGAAACGCCTTCAATCCAATGGCAAGTACTGCCATCTACATGCCTGGGAATAGGTCTATTCAAAAACAATAATCTGTTATATCTTGGTGAATACAACGCCTAACGCCTTGAATTCAATGGCAAGTACAGACATCTACTTGCCAGAGAATAGGCCTATTCAAAATTTATAGTCCATTATAGCTTGGTGAATAGATCGCCTAACGCCTTCGATCCAATTGCAGGCACAACCATCTACTTGCCAGAGAATAGGCCTATCCAAAATCTATAACCTGTTATAGCTTGGTCAATAGATCGCCTAACGCCTTCAATCCAATGGCAGGAACACCCATCTACTTGCCAGAGAATAGGCCTATTCAAAAT
>NW_016945954.1:543-761 GCF_001483705.2 Eufriesea mexicana
GTACAGCCATCTACTTGCCAGAGAATAGGTCTATTCAAAATCTATAAACTGTTATAGCTTGGCGAATAGATCGCCGAACGCCTTCACTCCAATGGCAAGTACAGACATCTACTTGACAGAGAAAAGGTCTATTCAAAATCTATGATCCGTTATAGTTTGGTGAATAGATCGCCTAACGCCATCAATTCCATGGCAGGTACAGACATCTACATGCCAGA
>NW_016945954.1:946-1552 GCF_001483705.2 Eufriesea mexicana
TTGCCAGAGAATAGGCCTATTCAAAATCTATAACCTGTTATAGCTTGGTCAATAGATCGCCTAACGCCTTCAATCCAATGGCAGGAACACCCATCTACTTGCCAGAGAATAGGCCTATTCAAAATCTATAGTCCCTTATAGCTTGGTGAATTGGGCGCATAACGCCTTCAACCAATGGCAAGAACAGCCATCTACTTGCCAGCGAATAGGTCTATTCAAAATCTATAACCTGTTATAGCTTGGTGAATAGATCGCCTATCGCCTTCAATCCAATGGCAGGAACACCCATCTACTTGCCAGAGAATAGGCCTATTCAAAATCTATAGTCCCTTATAGCTTGGTGAATTGGGCGCATAACGCCTTCAACCAATGGCAAGAACAGCCATCTACTTGCCAGCGAATAGGTCTATTCAAAATCTATGATCCGTTATAGTTTGGTGAATAGATCGCCTAACGCCATCAATTCCATGGCAGGTACAGACATCTACATGCCAGAGAAATGGTCTATTCAAACTCTATAACCTGTTATAGCTTGGTGAATAGATCGCCTATCGCCTTCAATCCAATGGCAAGAACAGCCATCTGCTTGCCAGAGAATAGGTCTAT
>NW_016945954.1:1603-1839 GCF_001483705.2 Eufriesea mexicana
GACAAGTACAGCCACCTAGTTGCCAGAGAATAGGTCTATTCAGAACCTATAACCTGTTATAGCTTGGTGAACAGAACGTCTAACGCCTCCAATCCAATGGCATGTACTGCCATCTACTTGACAGAGAATAGGTCTACTCAAAATCTATGATCTGTTATAGCTATGCGTATAGACCGCCTAACGCCTTCAATCCAATGGCAAGTACAGTCATCTACTTGCCAGAGAATAGGCCTATT
>NW_016945955.1:0-509 GCF_001483705.2 Eufriesea mexicana
TGGATGTATCGATGGAAGGATGTATGTATGTATGTATGTTTGAATGTATGGATGCATTTGAGTAATGTATGTAGGAATGTATGTATGGTTGTATGTATGGATGAATGTATGCGTGTATGTATGGATCTGTGTATTGATGTGTGTATGGATGCATGGATGGATGGATGGATTGGTGAATGGAAGTATGGTTGCAAGGACGAATGGATCGATGGATATATGGATGGGTGGAAGATTTGATGGAGGATGTATGGAAGAATGGATGTATGTGTGGATGTATGTATGGATGGATGGTTGTAAGGTTGGGCGGAAGTGTGGATGGATTGAGGTACGGATGGACGAATGTACGGATGTATGGATGTATGGATTCATATATGTATGGATGTATGGATGGATTGTTGTATCGAGTGATAGATGTACGAATGGGCGGGTTTATGGGTGCATGGTCTAGTAGATGTATGGATGTATACATGGATGTGTGTCTGAATGGATATGTTTATAGATCGATGGAT
>NW_016945956.1:0-627 GCF_001483705.2 Eufriesea mexicana
AACTGGTAAGATTTGGATAGCTTTGATTTTTTTGCTATATACTGCGATTCTAAAGGACTTCTGCGCCGGACAGTGCGCTACAACTCTCTGCCTTTGTCTGGTGACGCCCTGCATAGTGGCCGCGGCAAGATAGGTTGTGTTACGTTGCATTCGGTCAGGCTAGGTTTGGTTTGGTTTGGCTGGGATAGCTATGAATTTTGTTATATACACTGTTCTTCATTGGACTTCTGCGCTCCACATTGCTCCAGTATACTCTGCTCGACCATTGGGAGGCCAGCAGTAGTGGTCGCCGCACGTTAGCTTGAGTTACATTACGTTTGGTTAGGTAAGGCCACGTTATGTTACGTTAGGGTATCATTGACTGTTGTGCTACAGACTGCTGTCCTATGTGCTTCTGTGCTCTTCTGTGCGCTATCACACTCTGCTTGTCTCTGTGGAAGCCTGGTGTAGTGCTCTCGGCACGTTGGGCTCTGTTATGTTACGTTCGGTTATATCAGGTTTGGTTTGGTTTGTTTGGGACAGCTTTGACTTTTTGGCTATTCACAGCTATTCCGAATGTTTCAACCTTCTACATTACCCTGCTATACTCTGGTTAGCTCTCGTGATGCCAGCAATGGCGGTCGTGAC
>NW_016945957.1:0-569 GCF_001483705.2 Eufriesea mexicana
GTCGAAAATGTCAATAAAATTGAATTTTCCATCCAGATACTATAGAATTGCAATGGCTATAACCCGCCAATAGAATCTTTCCTCCTTATTTATGAAAGAATGTTAGCTCACCACGATATTAGTCGAAAATGTCAATGAAATTGAATTTTCGAGCCAGATGCTACAGCATTGCAATGGCTATAGCTGGCCTATAGAATCTTTCCTCCTTATTTATGAAAGAATGTTAGCTCACCACGATATTAGTCGAAAATGTCAATGAAATTGAATTTTCGAGCCAGATGCTACAGCATTGCAATGGCTATAGCTGGCCTATAGAATCTTTCCTCCTTATTTATGCAAGAAGGTTACCGCACTACGATATTAGTCGTAATTGTTAATAAAATTGAATTTTCGAGCCGGATTCTATCGCACTGCAATGGGTACAGCGTGCCATTACAATCTTTCCTACTTATTTATGCTTGGATGTGAGCTCACCACGATATTAGTCGAAAATATCAATAAAATTTTATTTTCCACCCTGATACTATAGTATTGCAATGGCTATAGCTCGCCAGTAGAATCCTTCCACC
>NW_016945958.1:0-525 GCF_001483705.2 Eufriesea mexicana
GAGGTGAGCAACCTTTTTTGCATAAATAAGGCGGAGAGATTCAATTGTCGTGCTATAGGCATTACAGTGCAATGGAATCTGGCTGGAAGGTTCAATATTATTGATAGCTTCGACTAATATCGTGGTGAGCGACCTTTCTTGCATAAGTAAGGAGGAAATATTCTATCGGCGTGCTATAGCTTCTGAAATGCTGTAGAATCTGGCAGGAGAATTCAATTTTATTGACATCTTCGACTAATATTGTGGCGAGGTGCCTTTCATGCATAAATAAGGAGGGAAGATCCTTCTGGAGCGCTATAGCCATTGCAATGCAGTAGTATCTGCCAGGAAAATTCAATGTTATTGACATTTTTGACAAATATCGTGAAGAGCTAACTTTCTTGCATAAATAAGGAGGAAAGATTCTATTGGCGTGCTTTAACCATTGCAATGCTCTGGAATCAAGCTGGAAAGTTCCATTAGTTGACAGTTACGACTAATATCGCGGTGAGCTATCTTTCTTGCATAAATATGTATGAAAGTTCC
>NW_016945959.1:0-292 GCF_001483705.2 Eufriesea mexicana
CACAATCTAGAAACATACATAAGATTTTAGTTATAAGCATTGTTTTTTCTATCTTACTCCCTATTGCATGTAACTTGAAAACTTATCTGTCCGACACGCAATGTGGGTTACAATATCACGTTGAAATTTATATTTATACATGAAAAGTTTCTCTCTAATAGAATATCTTTGATGTTCTTGTCATTGTCACAGATATTGCTGAATTTTACTCATATTTCACGACTTGACGTAAAGTTGATACATAAATTCCTCCCCTCTAGTTGAAACTATCAGATTTTGTATTTACATATTG
>NW_016945960.1:0-459 GCF_001483705.2 Eufriesea mexicana
GAAAATGTCAATAAAATTGAATTTTCCAGCTTGATGCTCTAGCAATGGCTATAGCACGCCAGTGGAATCTACCCTCCTTATTTATGCAATAAAGCTAGATCACCACGATATTAGTCGAGAATGTCAATAAAATTGTACTTTCCAAACACATTCTGTGTCAATGCAATGGCTATGGCACGGCAATAGAATATTTCCACATTAGATATGCCACAAATATAGCTCACCACAATATTAGCCGGAAATGTCAATAATATTGTGTTTTACAGTCACATTCTAAGGCATTGCAATGGCTAAATCTCGCCAGTAGTATCTTTCGTCCTTTTTTATGCTAGAAAGTTATCTCACCGCTATATTAGTCGAAAATGTCAATAAAATTGAATTTTCCAGCTTGCTGCCCTAGCAATGCAATGGCTATAGTACGCCAGTAGGATCAACCCTCCTTATTTATGCAATAAAGTT
>NW_016945961.1:0-662 GCF_001483705.2 Eufriesea mexicana
ATGGATGGATGGATGTATGGTTCGATGTATGTATGGATGGGTGGATGTATGGATGGATGTATGCATGGATGTATGTATGGACGCGTTTACGGATGTATCTATGGATGTATGTATGGATGAGTGTATGGGGGTATGCATGGATATAGGGATGTACGTATGGATGGATGAGTGCATGGATGGATGGATTTATGGATGTATGTGGATGTATGGACGTATGTATGGATGAATGTATTGGTGTACGTATGGATGTATGTATTGATGTCTGTATGGATGCATGTATGGATGGATGGATGTGTGGATGGATGTATGGATGGATGGATGTATGGATCGATGTATGTATGGATGGTAGGATGTATGGGTGGATGGAAGTATGGAAATATGTGTGTATGGATGTGTGGATGTGTGAATGTATGTATAAATGGATGTATGGATGGATAGATGTATGGACCGATGGATGTATGGTTGGGTGGTTGTATGGATGGATTGAGGTATGGATGGACGTATGTGTGAATGGCAGGTTATATGGAAGGATGGATGTATTGATGTACAGGTGTTTGGATGCATGAATGTATTGTTGTATGGATGTATGTATGTATGGGTGTATGGATGGAAGGATGTATCGAATTCTAGCCGTACGTATGGAAGGATTTATGGATGTATGG
>NW_016945962.1:0-347 GCF_001483705.2 Eufriesea mexicana
TGCGTCGGTTTTCTGCTTTCTACTGCGCTCTAGTATATCCCGCTTGGCTCTGGGGAGGTCAGCTGTAGTAGTCAAGGCACGTTAGGTTGGTTTGGGTTACGTTTGGGTATGCTATGTTTGGATTGGTTAAGCTAGGATGGCTTTGACTTTTGTGCAATGAACTGCTGTTCGGTTGATTTCTGCTCTCTACTGTGTTTCAATGAGATCTGGTATCTCTGCGGAGGACGGAAATAGTGGTCTCGTCACGTTAGCTCGACGTATGTTGTCTTTGGCTAGGGTAGGTAAGTCCTTGCCATGTCACGGCAACTTCGCCTTCTCCGTTTTATACTGCCATTATATTGGCTTCT
>NW_016945963.1:0-655 GCF_001483705.2 Eufriesea mexicana
ATGTATGCATGGATGTATGTATGGATGTTTGTATGGATGTAAGTATGGGTGTATGTATGGATGCATGGCGGGACGGATAGATTGGTTGATGGATTTATGGATGGAAGGATGTATGGATCGATGGATGTATGGTCGGGTGGATGTTTGGGTGGATGGATGTATGGATGTATGGATGTATGTATGGATGTATGTATGGATGTCTGTATGGACGAATGTATTGTTGTATGCCTGGATGTATGAATTGATGTATGTATGGACGAGGATGTATGTATGGATGTCTGTATGGACGAATGTATTGTTGTATGCCTGGATGTATGAATTGATGTATGTATGGACGTATGGATGGAAGGATGGATGGATTGTTGCATTGATGTATGGATGGATAGATTGATGGATTGGTGGATTGATGTATGTACGGATGAATGTATGCGTGTATGTATGGATTTGTGTGTTGATGTGTGTATGGATGCATGGATGGATGGACGGATGGAAGGATGTATGAATGGATAGATGTATGGATGGATGGATGTATGAGTGTATGGATGTATGTATGTATGTATGCTTGATTGGATGGATGTATTTGAGTTATGTTTGTATGGATGAACGTATGTATCGATGTTTGGATGTACGAATGTATGGTTGTACGGATGCATGG
>NW_016945964.1:0-610 GCF_001483705.2 Eufriesea mexicana
CCTGGAAAGTCCAATTTTATTGACATTTTCGACTAATATCGTGGTGAGCTAGCTTCCTTGCATTAATAAGGTGGAAAGAATCTATTGGCGTACTGTAGCCATTGCAATGCTGTAGAATCTGGCCCGAAACTTCAATTTTATTGACATATTTTACTCATATCGTGGTGAGACAACTTTCTTCCAAAAATAACGAGGACTGATACAATTGGCGTGCTATAGCCATTTCAATGCTAGAGAATCTGTCTGGAGAGTTCAATTTTATTGACATTTTCGACCGGTATCGTATTGAGTTAACTCTCTTGCATAAATAAGGAGGAAAGATCCTTTTGGCGTGCTATAACCATTGCAATGCTCTGGTATCTCGCTGGAAAATTCAATTTTACTGACATTTTTGACAAATATCGTGGTGAGCTATCTTTCTTGCACAAATAATGTGGAAAGAATTTATTGGCGTGCTATAGCCATTGCAATGCTGCAGAATCGGTCTGGAAAGTGCAATTTTATTGACATTTCCGATTAATATCGTGGTGAGCTATCTTTCTTGCACAAATAATGTGGAAAGAATTTATTGGCGTGCTATAGCCATTGCAATGCTCTGGAATCTCGCTGG
>NW_016945965.1:0-735 GCF_001483705.2 Eufriesea mexicana
CTGCAGAATCTGGCTGGAAAATAAAATTTTATTAACATTTTCGACCAATATCGTCGTGAGCTGTCGTCCTTGCGTGAATAAGGAGGAATGATACTATTGGCCAGCTATAGCCATTGCAATTCTATAGTATCTGTATGGAAAATTCAATTTTATTAACATTTTCAACTAATATCGTGGCGAGCTAACCTTCTTGCATGAATAATGAGGGAAGAGTATATTGGCGTGCTATAGCCATTGCAATGCTGAAGCATCTGGCTGGAAAATTCAATTCTATTGACATTTTCGACTAATATCGCGTAGAGATAAATTTCTTGGACGCATATGGACGGAAGATTCTATTGGCGGGCTATAGCCATTGCAATTTTATAGTATCTGGATGGAAAATTCAATTTTATTGACATTTTCTACTAATATTGTGGTGAACTGACATCCTTGCATATATAAGCAGGAAAGATTCTATTGGCACGCTATAGCCATTGCAATGCTGTACAATATGGCTGGAATATCCAATGTTATTGACATTTTCGGCTAATATCGTGGTGAGCTAACTTTCTTGTATATACAAGGAGGAAAGATACTATTGGTGTGGTATAGCCACGGCAATGCTATAGAATCTTCCTCGAAAATTCAATTTTATTGACACTTTCGACAAATATCGCGGTGAGCTAAGTTTCTTGGATGCATATGGACGAAAGACTCTATTGGCGTGCTATAGTCATTGCAATTCGATAGTAT
>NW_016945966.1:0-216 GCF_001483705.2 Eufriesea mexicana
CCTTATTTATACAAGAAAGATACCACACAACGATTTTAGTCAAAATTGCTAAAAAAATAGAATGTTCGAGCCAGATTCTATAGCACCGCGACGGCTACAGCGTGCTAATAGAATCTTTCCTCCTTATATATGCAAGAAAGTTACCTCACCACGATATTAGTCGAAGATGTCAATAAAATTGAATTTTCCATCCAGATGCTATAGAATTGCAATGGC
>NW_016945966.1:458-1126 GCF_001483705.2 Eufriesea mexicana
TAGCTGGCCAGTAGAATCTTACCCACTTAATTATGCACGAAAGCTACCACACAACGATATTAATCGAAATTGTTATTAGAATTGAATTTTCGAGGCAGAATCTATAGCATTGTAATGGCGATAGCACGGCAATAGTATCTTTCCTCCTTATTTATACAAGAAAGATACCACACAACGATTTTAGTCGAAATTGCTAAAAAAATTGAATTTTCGAGCCAGATTCTATAGCACTGCAACAGCTACAGCGTGCCAATGGAATCTTTCCTCCTTATTTACGCATGGATGTCAGCTCACCTCAATATTAGTCGAAAATGACAATAAAATTGAATTTCCCATCCAGATGCTATAGAATTGCAGTGGCTATAGCTGGCCAATAGAATCTTACCTCCTTATTTATGCACGAAAGCTACCTCACCACGACATTAGTCGAAAATGTTAATAAAGTTGCATTTTCGAGGCAGATTCAAAAGCATTGTAATGGCTATAGCACGGCAATAGTATCTTTCCTCCTTATTTATACAAGAAAGTTAGCTCACGACGATGTTTGTCGAAAAAGTTAATAAAAATGAATTTTCCAGACAGATTCTATGGAATTATAATGGCTGTAGCACGCCAATAGAGTTCTTCCACCTTATTTCTGCAAGAAAGTTAGCTCACCACGATATTAG
>NW_016945967.1:0-1018 GCF_001483705.2 Eufriesea mexicana
TGCTATCCGCGAACATCTGCGCTCTTCTGCGTTCCAATATCTTCTGCTTCGCTCAGGCGAGGCACGCAATAGTTGTCTCGACACTACAGGTTTGTTTATGTTATGTTTGGTTATGTTAGGTTATGTCAAGCTCAGTCACGTTATCTTTGACCTTTGTGCTGTGCACTGCTTTTCGGAGGATTGCTGCGCTCGACTGTGCTCTGCTACACTCTGCTTGGTCCTGCGGGGGCCAGCCGTAGTGGTCGAGGCACGTTATGTTATGTTAGGCTACATTTCATTTGGTTCTGTTTGGTTAGTTTGATTAGGATACCATTGGCTTTCGTGATTCACAATGTTACCAAGTGGATTGCTGCGATCCACTCTGCTCTACGGTATTATGCATGGGACAGGGAAGGCCAGGAGTAGTGGTCGCGGCACGTTACGTTCATCTATGCTACGTCCTTTTAGGTGAGGTTAGGTCTGGATAGAATAGGATATCTTCGACTTTTGTGGTTTACACAGCTATTCGGAGGGCTTCTGCGCTCAACTGTGCTCTAGTATGTTCTGTTTGGATCTGGGAAAACCAGTAATAGTGGTCTCAGCACGATAGGTTGAGATCGGACACGCTTGGTCAGGCCATGTTAGCACTGGTTAGGCCTGGATAGCTTCGACTTTTCTACTTTACACTGCGATTCCAAGGATGCCTGCGCTCTATCCTCCTCTATTTCATTCTGTTTCGCTATGCGGATGCCAGCAATACCATTCGCGGCATGGTAGGTTGAGTTACGTTTCGATTTGTTAGGTTATGTTAGGTTAGGTTTGGTTAAGATGGCTCCCACTTTTGTGCTTTACACTGCTGTTCGTTGAATTTATGCGCTTTACCGTGCTCTAATATGTTCTCCTTGGATCTGGGGTGGCCAGCGGTGGTGGCCTCGGCACGTCAGGTTGAGTAATGTTACGTTTGGTTGCGTTACAGTTTGTTATGTGAGGCCATGGTAGCTTCGACTTTTGTGCTGTGCACCGCCATTCGGTGGAATTC
>NW_016945968.1:0-781 GCF_001483705.2 Eufriesea mexicana
ATTGAATTTTCCAGCCAGACACTATATGTTTGCAATGACTATAGTACGCCAGTAGAATCTTTCGTCCTCATATATGCAAGAGAGTTAGGTCGCACGACAGTAGTCGATAATGTCATAAAATTGAATTTTCCAGCCAGGTTGTACAGCACTGACATGGCTATTGCACGCCAATAGAATATTTTATCCTTATTAATGCATGTTGGTTTGCTCACCACAATACTAGCCGAAAGTGTCGATAACATCGAATTTTCCAGGCAGATTCTATGGAAATGCAGCATCTCTAGCGCGTCAATAGTACCTTTCCTCCTTGTTAATGCAAGAAAGATAGCTCACCACGACATTAGTCGAAAATGTCAATAAAATTGATTTTTCCAGACAGATTCTATTGCATTGCAATGGCTATAGCACGCCAATAGAATGTTTCGTCCATATTTATACAAGAAGGTTAGCTGATCACGATGTTGAGAAATGTCAATAAAATTGAATTTTCCAGGCAGATTCTATAGCATTGCAATAGGTACAGCACGCCAGTAGAATCTTTCCTCCTTATTTATGCACGAAAGTTAGCCCACCACGATATTAGTTGTAAACATCAATAATGATGAATTTTCCAGCCAGATTCTCCTGCATTTCAATGGCTATATCACGCCAATAGTATCTATCTTCCATATTTATGCAAGGAAGTTAGGTCACCACGATAATAGTCGAAAACGTCAAAAAAAGTGAATTTTCCAGCCAGATTCTATATGTTTGCAATGACTACAGTACGCCAGTAAAATCT
>NW_016945969.1:0-1017 GCF_001483705.2 Eufriesea mexicana
TGCAGTGGTTATTGCACGTCAAAATAACCTTTCCTCCTTATTTATGCAAGAAAGGTAGCGCACCTCAATATTATTCGAAAATGAGAATAAAATTTAATTTTACATCCAGATTCTATAGCACTGCAATGGCAACAGCACGCGAATAGGATCTTTCCTCCTGATTTATGCAAGAAAGTAAACTCACCACGATATTAGTCGAAAATGTCAATAAAATTTAATTTTCCGGCCAGATTCTACAGCATTGCAATGGCTATAGCATGCCAAAAGTATCTAAAACCACCATACTTATGCCAGGAAGCTGGCACACCACGATATTAGTCGAAAATGTCAATAATGGTGAACTTTCCATCCAGATTCTATAGCATTGCAATGGCAATAGCACGCCAATAGAATCTTCCCTCCTGATTTATGCAAGAAAGATAACTCACCACGATATTAGTCGAAAATGACAACAAAATTGAATTTTCGAGCAAGATTCTATAGCTTGGCAATGCCTATAGCATTCCAACAGAATCTTTCCTCCTGATATATGGAAGAAGGAGAGCTCACCACCATATTAGTCGAAAATGTCATTAAAATTTATTTTTCCAGCCAGATTCTTTGGCATTGCAATGGCAATAGCACGCCAAAAGAATCTTTCCATCCTATTTACGCAAGAAAGATAGCTAACCACGATATTAGTCGAAAATGCAAATAAAATTGAATCTGCCAGGCACATTCTATTTCATTGCAATGGCTACAGTACGATACGCCAAAAGGATCCTTCCTCCTTGTTTATGCAAGAAAGTTAGCTCACCACGATATTGGTCGAAAATGTCAATAAAATTGGTCTTTCCTGCCCGCTTCTGCAGCATTGCAATGACTATAGCAGGCCAGAAGGATCTCTCCTCCATACTTATGCAAGGAAGTTGGCTCACAACGATATCCGTCGAAAATGACAATAATATTGAACTTTCCAACTCGATTCTGCAGCATTGCAAAGCATATTGCACGTCAATAGAATCTTTCCTCCGTATT
>NW_016945970.1:0-913 GCF_001483705.2 Eufriesea mexicana
TAGAATCTGTGTGGAAAATTCAATTTTGTTTACATTTTCGACTAATATCGTTGTGAGCTGCCTTTCTTGCTCAAATAAGGAGGGAATACATTGTAGCCGCGCTATAGCCATTGCAATGCTATAGAATCTGGCTGGAAGATTCAATTTGAATGACATTTTGGACTAACATCGCGGAGAGCAAGCTTTCGCATGAATAAGCAGGGAAGATAATATTGGCGGGCTATAGCCATTGGTATGCTGCAGAATCTGGCAGCTGCAGAATCTGGCTGCAAAATACAATTTTATTCACATTTTCGACTAATATCGTGGTGAGCTAGCTTTCTTGCGTCAATAAGGAGGAAACATTCTTTTGGCGTGCTATAGTCATTGCAATGCTCTGAAACCTAGCAGGAAAATTCAATTTTATTGACATTTTCGACTGATATCGTGGTGACCTAACTTTCTTGCATAAAGAAGGAGGGAAGAAACTATTGGCGTGCTGTAGCGATGATAATGCTGTAGAATCTGGCTGCAAAATTCAATTTTATTGACATATGGACTAATATCGTTGTGAGCTGACTTTCTTGCATAAAGAAGGAGGGAAGAAACTATTGGCGTGCTGTAGCGATGATAATGCTGTAGAATCTGGCTGCAAAATTCAATTTTATTGACATTTTCGACTAATATCGTGGTGACCTAAACTTCTTGCATGAATAAGGAGGGAAGAACCTATTGGCGTGTCGTAGCCATTATAATGCTGTAGGATCTGGCTGCAAAATTCAATTTTATTGATATATGGACTAATATCGCTGTGAGCTGTCTTTCTTTCATAAATAAGGAGGAAACATACTTTTGGCGTGCTATAGCGAACGCAACGCTCTGAAATCTGCCTGGAAAATTCAATTTTATCGACATTTCCTACTAATATCGTGGT
>NW_016945971.1:0-1216 GCF_001483705.2 Eufriesea mexicana
GCAGAAATCCGGGGAATATCAGTGTACAACACAAAAGTCAAAGTAGCCTCTCATAACCTATCCAAACGTGACATACCCAGAAATAGACCAACTCAACCTAACGATACGAGACCACCATGGCTGGCCTCCCCAGAGCCAAGCACATTATACTAGATGACACCTGGTCGCAGAAGTACACCGCATTGCGGTGTATAGCACAAAAGTCAAACATATCCTGGCCTAACATTGAGTCACCTAGCCTAAGCAAACGTAGTGTAACTCAACATAACGTGACGAGTCCAACTCCGCTGCCATCCCACGGCCAAGCAGAGCATATTAGAGTACATTCGAGCGCGGAAATCCCGCGAACAGCAGTGAAGAGCACTAATGTCAAAGTAGCCTATTCTAACCTAGCCAAACGTGACGTACTCAAACGTTGCCCAGCTGAACAAAACGTGACGCGATCACTATTGCTGACCTACAGGGAGTCAAGCGGAATGCAATAAAGGGCGGCTGTGCGCAGAAGTCCACCGCATTCCAGTGAATGGCACAAGAGTCGAATGTATCCTAATCAAAGCAGACCGAACCTGACGCAACCAAGCGTAGCATATCGCAATGCAACGAGCCGCGACCACAGCAGCTGGACTCAAAAGCAGACCAAACCTGACGCAACCAAGCGTAGCATATCGCAATGCAACGAGCCGCGACCACAGCAGCTGGACTCTCCAGAGACAAGCAGAACGTAGTAGTGCATAGTCGACCACAGAAATCCACCGAATATCAGTGTATATCGCATATGTCGAAGCCATCCTAACTAAACAAGGTTGACCTAACCTAACAAATCGTAACATAGCTCAACCAACCGTGCCGCGGCCACTATTGCTCTCCTCCCCAGAGTAGAGCAGAGTATAACAGGGCGCAGTTGAGCGCACAAATACAACGCACAACCGTGTATGACACGAAAGTCAAAGCTACCATTACCGAAGTTAGCTCAACCTATACCAACCAAACGTAACCAAACTCAAACTAACGTGCCAAGACCAATATTGCTGTGAATCCCAGGACTAAGCATAATATAGTGCAGCACTGTACATCGCAGGAATACCCCGAATAGCAGTATACAGCAGGAAGGTCTAGGTTCACCAGTCCGAACTTAACCTAACCTAACCTAACCGAACGTAAACTAACTCAACCAAACGTTCCGACACTACTATTGCTGGCCTCCATAGACCCAAGC
>NW_016945972.1:0-962 GCF_001483705.2 Eufriesea mexicana
AGAACGCAGAAATCCACCGGAGGGCATTGTATAGCACAAAAGTCAAAGCTACACTCTCCTAACTTAACGAATCTTAATATGCCGAACGTAACCTAACTAAGCCTACCGTGCAGCGAACACTATTGTTGACCACCCCAGAGTCGGGCAGGGTATAGTAGGGCAGGGTAGAGCGCTGGAATCCGCCGGAGAGGAGTCCTTGCCGAGAAAGTCATATCTGTCCAGCCATATCCCAAACGAACGTAAACTAACCAAAGCTAACCTATCTCAACGTAATGTACCGAGACCAATATTGCTGGCCTCCCCAGAGCCAAGCAGAGCATACTGGAGCACAGTAGAGCGCAGGAGACCTCCGAAAAGCGGTGTAAAACTCAAAAGTCAGATCTATCCTCTGCTAACATAACCAAACGAAATATAATCAAACGTATCCTAACTTAGCCGAACGTGCCGAGACCACAATTGCTGGAATCCACAGAGCCAAGCAGAATATACTAGGGCACAGTAGATCGCTGGTAGCCACCGCATTGAAGCGTATAGTCAAATATGTCAAATATGTCCTCACCAAGCCTACCTAACCTAACGCAACCAAACGTGGACTGACTAAACCTAACGTGCCGAGACCACTACTTCTGTCCTACCCAATGCCAATTACGATAGACTAGAGCACAGTTGAGCGCAGAAATCCATCGGACAGCAGTTTATATAGCAAAGGACAAAGTCATCATAACCAAACCTAACCCAACATAGCCTAAGCGTACGTAACATAACTCAACCTATCGTGTCACGACCACCATTGCTGGCAACCCGAGGGTCGAGCAGGGTTTAGTAGATCAATGTTGAGTGCATTAGTCCAAGTCCACAGAATACCAGTACATAGCGCAGATGTCAAAGCTATCCTTGCATAACCCAACCCAACCTAGCCAAACCAAACGCAATCTAACTCAACCTAACGTGTCACGAACAGT
>NW_016945973.1:0-683 GCF_001483705.2 Eufriesea mexicana
ACATCGATCCAAACATACATCCATCCATCCATACATCCCTACATTCATACATCCATACATCCATACATCCATCTACCATACGTCCATCCAACCATGCACCCATCAATCCATACACCCATACAATTATACATCCATACATACATACATCCATACATCCATCCATACATACATCGAGCAATCCATACCTCAATCCATCCATTCATCCATTCATCCGTACATCCATTCATCCGTACATCCGTCCATCCATACCTCAATCCATCCATACAACCGTCCAACCTTACGGCCATCAATCCATACATTCATCCATCCATACACCCATCCTTCCATACATCCATCCAGCCATACAACCACAGATCCATGCATATATCCACCCATACATCCATCCATCCATACAATCATACACCCGCACATCCATAAATCCATACTTCCGTACATCCGTCCATCCATATCTCAATCCATACATACATTCATCCATCCACACAACCATTCATCCATACATACATTCATACATACATCCTCCTTTCCATACATCTATCCATCCATACATCCATCCATCTATACATTCACACATCCACAGAACCATACAAGTATAATACCATACATCCGTACACACATATATCCATACATTCATACATACGTACATCCGCCCATCCATACCTCAATCCATCCATACATCCATCTAT
>NW_016945974.1:0-3002 GCF_001483705.2 Eufriesea mexicana
TGTTGAGTTTGATTGCGTTTGGTTGTATAACGTTTGGCTATGTTAGGAGAGGCTACTATCCCTTTTGTGTTATACAGTACTATTCGGTGGATTCCTGCCTTCTGCTATGCTCTAATATGTTCTGGTTGGCTTTGAGGGGCCACAATTTGTGATCGCGGATCGTTACGTTGGGTTAGGTTACGTCTGGTTATGATACATGGTTTGGTTAAGATCACTTTGAGTTCTATGATATGCACTGCTATCCGGTGCGTATCTGCGCTCTACTGTGCTCTAGTATACTCCGTTTGGCTCTGGGGAAGCCGGCAGTAGATGTAGCGGTGCATTTGGCTGAGTTTGGTTACGATTGGCAATGTTACGATTGTTCTGGTTGGGAAAGGATAGCAATGACCTTTGAACACTGCAATTCGGTGGATTCCTGCCCTCCAAGTTGCTCCACTATACCCTGCTCGACACTCGGGAGGTCATCAATCGTGGTGTAAGCGCGTCAGGCTGTGCTATGTTCGACTGGCTTTGTTACGCTTTGTAAGGCTAGGATTGCGGAACTGCGACTACTGCACTGTACACTGCTATTCGGAGGATTCCTAGGCTCTAGATAGCTCTGCTCCACACTACTCTAATCCGGGGAGGACAGTAATAGTGGTCTCGGCAAGTTAGCTTGTATTAGGCTACGTTTGGGTAGGATTCGTATGCATGGGTTAAGTGCTGATATCTTTGACCTTTCTGCTATACACTGCCATCCCATTGACTACTGCACTCCACTCTCCTCTAGTATGTTCTGCTTGGCAATGGGGATGCCAGCAGTAGTGGTCTTGGCACGTTAGGTTGTGTCTTGTTACGTTCGGTTTGGTTACAATCGGTTAGTTTAGGAGAGGGTAGCTTTGACCTTTATGCTATGCACCGCCATTCGACGGATTCCTGCACTCTAGTGCGCTCTAATATGATCAGCCCGGCTCTGGGAAGGGAAGCAATAATGTTATCCGCGCGTTACGTTGTGTAAGGCTACGTAGTGGTAGGTTGGAATAGGCTAGATTGTGTCGTTGTGTCTTTGTCATTTATGCCTTAGACTGTAGTGTGGCGCATTTCTGCGCTGTACTGTGCTCTGCTGTATTCTCATTGGATCTGTGGAGGCCAGCAATCGTGAGCTCGGCGCCTTAGGTTGAGTTACTCAACGTTTGTGTAGGTCAGGTTAGGCCTGGCCAGGCTAGGGTATCTTTCACTTTTGTGCTTTGCACTGCAAGGCGGTTGACATCTGCGCGTTACTGTGCTCCAGTATATTCTGCTTGGTTCTTTGAAGACCAGAAATAGAGATCGCAGTGCTTTATGTTGGGATATGCTACGTTTGTTTGTGTTACGATTATTAATGTGCTATAATATGTTTTGATTGGCAGCACGGAGTCCATCAATGGCGGTCGCATCACGTTATGTTGAGTTAGACTACGTTCGGTTAGGTTAGGTTGGGTGATGTTAGGTTAGGGCATCCTTAACGTCTATGCCATACACTGCAATGAGGTGAATCTCTGCTTTCTGCAGTACTCCAATATGGTCCGCGTGGCCCTCGGGAGGCCAGCAATATTTGTCCATCACGTTATGATGAGCTACACTACGTTTAGGTAAGTTAGGATATGACACATTCGGAGAGGTTACCTTCCACTTTTGCGCTTTGCACGGTAATACGGTGGATTTCTGCTTTCTACTGTGCTCTAGTATATTTCGCTTGGACCTGGAAACGCCAGAAATAGTGGTCGCCTGACCTAATGTTGAGTTAGGTTACGATTGCTTATGTTTCGATTGGCTATGTTCGGATAGGATAGATGTGACTTTTGTGCTATGCTCTGCAACGCGGTGTCATTCTGCGCTCTACCGTACTCTGGTATATTCTGCATGGCTTTGGGGTGGCAAGGAATAATGGTTTCGTTGCGCTATGTTATGTTACACTACGTTTGGATTGGTTAGGTTAGGTCAACTTAAGCCATGATGTGTTCTACTTATGTGCTATACACTGCAATGTCGTGGTTCTATGCGCTCTACTGTGCTCTAGTATTTTCTGCTTGGCACATGGGTGGCAAGAAATAGGGGTATCAGCACGTTAGGTTGAGTTACGATACGTCTGGTTGTGCTACGTTTCGTGAGGTTCTTATGTGGTAGTTTAGACTTTTAAGCCATACACTGCTATTCACTGGATTTCTGCCATCTACTGTGCTCTAGTATCATCTGCTTGGCTCCGTGGTGGCAAGGAATAGTGGTCTCGTCACGCTATATTATGTATCACTACGTTTCGATTGGTTAGGTTAGGTCAGCTTAGGTCAGAATGTGTTTGACTTTTGTGCTATACACTGCTACGCAGTGGGTCTATGCGCTCTACTGTGCTCTAATACCTTCTGCTTGTTACCAGCGTGGAAAGAAGTATCGGTCTCGTTACGTTAGGTTCAGCTGCGATACGTCTGCTTATGCCACGTTTGGTGAGTTTCGGACAGGGTAGTTTACACATTTGTGTCATACACTGCTATTCTGTGGATTTCCACCCTCCACTGTGCTATAATATGATCTGCTTTCCTCTATGGTGTCCAGAAACGGTGGTCTCGGCACGTCAGTCTGAGCAATGTTACGTCTCGTTGGGTTAGGTTGGGCTGATATGGTTATGATTTCCCTTTTTGTGCTGTACACTGCTTTTCGTTTGTTTTATGCGCTCTGCATAGCTCTACCACATTCTTCCCGACACTGGGGTGGAGGAGAATAGTGGTCGTCGCACGTTACGTTGAGTTAGGTTATGTTCGGTTAGGCTAGGCTAGGCCAGGTTAGGTTAGGGTATCCTGGTTTTTTGTGCTATACACTGCTATTCGGTGGACATCTGAGCTCTTCATTGCTCTATTATACCCTGCACGTCTCTGGGATTTCGGTTAATAACGGTCGCGGCTCTTTAGTCTGCGTTAGGGTACGTCTGGTTAGCTTAGGTTATGTTAAGGTAGGTCAGGGTAGCTTTGGCTTTCGTGCTACAAACAGTT
>NW_016945975.1:0-362 GCF_001483705.2 Eufriesea mexicana
GGTTAGGTTTTGTCAGTTTAGGTTAGGGTACCTCTGACCTTTGTGCCTTGCACATGAGTGCGGAGGATTTATGCTCTCTCCTGAGTTCTAGTTTACTCTTGTTTGCTCTGGGGAGGGCATCAATATTGGTCTGGTGACTTTAGGGTTGTTTAGGCTACATTTGGCGATGTTACGCTTGGCCTGGTTAGGACAGGATAGCAATGGCTTTCGCGCTACACACCGCTGTGCCGTCGATTGCTGCGGTATACCGTGCACTAATGTGTTCTGCTTGGCTTTGGGTAGGCCAGCAACTGCGGTCTCGGCACGTTAGGGCGTGTTGTGTTGCGTTTGGCTATGTTCCGTTTGGCTAGTTTAGGAGAGGG
>NW_016945976.1:0-550 GCF_001483705.2 Eufriesea mexicana
CTTAGGTTGTGTCAGGCTATGTTCGGATATGTACTGCTGCTTTGGGTTGGGCTTGGATAGCTTTGACTTTTCTCATATAAACTGCGATTGTATGGATTTCTGCGCTCCACTCGACACTAACGTGTTCCGCTTGTCTCTATACTGGCAGCAATAGTGAAAGCGGCACTTTACATTTAGTTGGATTACGTTTGATTATGTTACGTTTGGTTCGGTTAGGGGAGGATAGCCATGGGTTTAGTACTATAGTCTGCTATTAGGTGGATTACTGTGCGCTACACTGCACTAATAGTTTCAGCTTGGCTCTGGCAAGGCAAGCAATAGAGATCTCAACTCGCTATGGCGAGTGTGGTTACGTTCGGCTATGTTGGGTGAGGCTAAGCTTGGTTAGCATGTCTTTAACTTTTGTTCTGTACACTGCCATTCGATGGATTGCTGCGCTCTACCGTGCTCCAGTATGCCCTGCTTTGCTCCGGGGAGAGCAACAATCGCGTTGACGACATGCTATGTTGAGTCATGCTATATTTGGTTATGTCATGTTGGCTTGGGTTAG
>NW_016945977.1:0-489 GCF_001483705.2 Eufriesea mexicana
CTGGCAGATTCAATTTATTGACTTTTTCGACTAATATTGAGATGAGCTTACTTTCTTGCATAAGTAAGGAGGAAAGATTCTATTGGCGTGCCTTAGACATTGCAATGCAGTAGAATCTGGCTGGAAAATTCAATTTTATTGACATTTTCCTCTAATATCGTGGTGAGCTAACTTTCTTGCATAAACAAAGAGGAAAGATTATATTGGCATGCTATAACCATTGCAATGCTATAGAAACTGGCTGGAAAGTTCAATTTTATTGACATTTTCGACTAATTTCGTGATGAGCTAACTTCCTTGCATAGGTAAGAAGGAAAGATACTGTTGGCGTGCCTATAGGGTTTGCAATGCTATAGATATAGTATCGTCCTGGAGAATTCAATTTTATTGTCATTATCTATTAATATCGTGGTGAGCAAACTTCCGTTCCGAAGTAAGGGGGAAAGATCCTTCTGGGGTGATATAGCCATTGCAATGCAGTAGAATCTG
>NW_016945978.1:0-1471 GCF_001483705.2 Eufriesea mexicana
CAATGCTAAAGAATCTGACTGGAAAATATAACTTTATTGACATTTTCGGCTAATATCGCCGTGAGCTGACCTCCTTGCATAAGTAAGGAGGAAAGATGCTATTGGCGTGCTATGGCCATTGAAGCGCAATAGAATCTGACTGGAAAAACCAATTTTATTGACATTTTTGAATGATATCGGGGTGAGCTAACTTTCTTGCATAAATAAGGAGGAATAATTCCGTTGGCGTGCTATAGCCGTTGCAGTGCTATAGTATCTGGCTGGAAAATCATATTTTATTAATGTTTTTTTCAAATATCGTGGTGAGCTAACTTTCTTGCCTAAATAAGGAAGAAAGAAACTATTGGCGTCCTGTAGCCATTGCAATGCTATAGTATCTGGCTGGAAAATCATATTTTATTAATGTTTTTTTCAAATATCGTGGTGAGCTAACGTTCTTGCATAAATAAGGAGGAATAATACCGTTGGCGTGCTATAGCCGTTGCAGTGCTATAGTATCTGGTTGGAAAATATAGTTATATTGACATTTTCGAATGATATCGTGGTGAGCTAACTTTCTTGCGTAAACAAGGAGGAAAAGTTAAATTGGCGTGCAATAGCCGCTGCAGTGCAACAGAATCTGGATGGAAAATATAATTATATAGACAGTTTCGACTAATATCGGGGTGAGCTAACGTTCTTGCAAAAATAAGGAGGAAAGATTCTATTGGCGTGCTATAGCCATTGCAATGACATATAATCTGAATGGAAAAACCAATTTTATTGACATTTTCATCTATTATCGTGGTGAGATAAACATAAATAAGGAGGAAAGATACTATTTGCGCGCTAAACCAGTTGCAGTGCTATAGAAACTGGCTGGAAAATACAATTTTATTGACATTCTCGTATAATATAGTAGTGAGGTAACTTTCCTGCTTAAACAAGTAGGAAAGGTTCTATTGTCGTGCTATTTGCATTGCAATGCTACAGAATCTGGCTGGAAAATTTAATTTTATTGACATTTTCGGCTAATATTGTGGTGAGCAAATTTCGTTGCATAGATATGGAGGAAAGGTTCTATTGGCGTGCAATAGCCATCGCAATGCTATAGAATTTGCATGGAAAATACAATTTTATTGCCATTTTCGACTAATATCGGGGTGAGATAACGTTCTTGCATAAATATGGAGGAAAGATTCTATTGGTGTGCTATAGCCATTTCAATGACATATAATCTGAGTGGAAAAAACCAATTTTATTGACATTTTCTTCTATTATCGTTGTGAGATAACTTTTTCGAATAAATAAGGAGGAAAGATACTATTTGCGCGCTACACCCGTTGCAGTGCTATAGAATCATGCTGGAAAATCAAATTTTATTGACATTTTCTAGTAAGATCGTTGTGAGCTAACTTTCTTGCATTAACAACGAGGAAGAATAATATAGGCGTGCTATTGCCATTGCAGTGCTATATAATCTGCCTGGAAA
>NW_016945979.1:0-238 GCF_001483705.2 Eufriesea mexicana
CTCAGAACAACGTTCCGACGCTACTGTTGCTGGCGTTCCTTGAGCCAAGCTGAAAATATTAGATTACTGTACGCCACAGAAGTCCACCTAATACCAGACCATAGCACTAAAGTCGAAGCTGTCCTCTCCTAACCTAACCAATCGTGACATAAACGAACGTACCTGGACTCAGCCTAACGTGCCGCTACCACAACTGCTAGTCTCCCAAGAATCAATCAGAGCATATCGGTGGAGTGTA
>NW_016945980.1:0-1031 GCF_001483705.2 Eufriesea mexicana
CTATAGCCATTGCAATGCTATAGAATCTGGCAGGAAAATTCAATTTTACTGACATTTTCCACTCATACCTTGGTGAGCTAACTTTCTTGAATAAATAAGGCGGAAAGATTCTGCTGGCGTGCTATAGTCATTGCGATGCTATAGAATCTGGCTGGAAAATTCAATTTTATTGACATTTTCGACTAATATCGTGGTGAGCAAACTTTCTTGCATAAAAAATATGGAGGAAAGACCCTATTGGCGTGCTATAGCCATTGCAATGCTATAGAATCTGGCTGGAAAATTCGAATTTATTTACATTTTGGACTCATATCGCGGTGAGCTAACTTTCCTGCATAAATAAGGTGGAAAGATTCTATTGGCGTGCAGTAGCCATAGCAAAGGTATAGAATCTTGCTGGAAACATCGATTTTATGGACATTACCGACTAATATCGTGGAGAGCTACCTGTCCCGCATAAATAATTAAGAAAGATTCTATTGGCGTGCTATAGCCATTGCAATGCAATAGAATCTGGCTGGAAAATACAAATTTTACTGACATTTTCGACTAATATCGTGGTCAGATACCTTTCTTGCATATATATGGAAGAAAGACACTAATGGCGTGCTGCAGCCATTTCAATGCTATTGAATCTGGCTGGAAAATATTATTTTACAGACATTTTCGGCTGATATCCTGGTGACCTAACTTTCTTTAATATATAAGGAGGAAGGATTCTACTGGCGTGCTATAGTCATTGCGATGCTATAGAATCAGGCTTGGAAATTCAATTTTATTGACATTTTCGACTAATATCGCGGTGAACTAACTTTCTTGTATAGAAATGAACGAAAGAATCTATTGGCGAGCTATAGCCATGGCAAAGGTATAGAATCTTGCTGGAAACATCGATTTTATGGACATTTCCGATTAATATCATGGAGAGCTACCTGTCCCGCATAAATAATTAAGAAAGATACTATTAGCGTGCTACAGCCGTTGCAATGTTATAGAATCTGGATGGAAAATTCAATTTTATTGACATTTGC
>NW_016945981.1:0-680 GCF_001483705.2 Eufriesea mexicana
ATGTGTGTCTGTATGGATGTGCGAGTGGATGAATGGATGTGTGGATGAAGAGCGGGTGAAAGGATGGGTGGAGGAGGGGATGCATGTATGGATGGAATGGGGTATGTATGGATGCATGTATGGATGGATGTACGGATGTATGTGCGGATGCATGTATGGATATATCCATGGATGTATGTATGGATGTGTGTATGGCTGTATGTGTTGATGTATGGGTGGGTATATGTATGGACGTGTGTATGGGTGTATGTATGGATGTATGGATGTGCGTATGGATGTATGTATGGATGGTTGGATAAGGTTGGACGTACTGATGGATGTGTTGATGTGTGGATGTATGGATTAGTGGATGTATGGATGTATGGATTAGTGGATGTATGGATGTATGAATGGATGTATGTATGGACGTAAGTATAGATGTATGTATGGATGTATGCATGGATGTATGTATGGATGCGTGTATGGATGTTTGTATGTATGTATGGAAATGTGTACGGATGTATGTATGGATGTGTGGATGTATTGATGTATTGATGTACGAATGTATGGATGTACGGATTTATGGATGTATGGATGTATGAATGAATGAATGCATGTATGGATGGATGTATGGATGAATGGATGTATGAATGAATGGATGTATGGATGGATGGATGGATGGATGTACGTATGGATGTATG
>NW_016945982.1:0-519 GCF_001483705.2 Eufriesea mexicana
AAAACGCCTATAAAATTGAAGTTTCCAGTCAGATTCTATTGCGCTGCAATGGCTATGGATCGCAAATAGAAACCCTCCTCCTTATTTATGCGTGAAAGTCTGCTCACCACGATATTAGTCAGAAATGTCAATGAAATTGTACCTTACGGTCTGATTCTATTGCATTGCCATGGCTATAGCAGGACAATGCAATATATCTTCCAGAATTTATGCGAGAAACCTTGCTCCCCACGATATTATTCGAAAATGTCAATGAAATTGAAAAATTTCCAGTCAGATTCTATTGCACTACAGAGGCTATGGCACGTCAATAGGATATTTCGTCCTTATTTATACGATAAACCTTACACCATGGTATTATTCGAAAATGTCGATAAAGTTAATCTTTCCAGACAGAATATATTCCAGTGGAATGGCTACAACGCGTCAAATGCATATTCCATACTTATTTACGCAAGACTGTTGCTCACCACGATATAAGTCGAAAATGTCAATATAATTGAACTTTCCAAACAGATT
>NW_016945983.1:0-974 GCF_001483705.2 Eufriesea mexicana
TAGATTGCTTTTCGTTGGATTCCTGTGATCTACAGTGCTCTACTATATTCTGCTTGGCTCCTGGGGAACCAGCTGCTGCGGTCTTGGCACGTCGCGTTTGGTTATGCTACGTTTGGTTAGGTTAGGTTAGGTCAGGTAAGGTTTGGATAGATATACTATTGCGCCATACACTGCAATTCTATTTATTTCCGTGCTAAACTGACCTCAAGTAAGTCCTGCTCGCCTGTGGGGAGGTCAGATGTAGTGGTCGCAGTTCGTTAGTTTGAGCTATGTTACGTTCGGTTGTGTGAATGTAGGATATTCTAGGATAGGGTAGGTTTGACTTCTGCGCTATAAACTGTTATTAGGTGGGCTTCTGCACTCTAGTGTCCTACAGTATGCTCCGCTTCGCTCTGGGGAGCGCAGCGGTAGTCGTCTGGGCAGGATATGCATAGTTGGGCTACGATAGGTTAGATTTGATTAGGTCGGGTAATGTTTGGATTTCCTCGTCTTTCTTGCTGTACTCTGCAGCACGGTCCATTTCTGCGCTCTGCTCTGCCCTAGTATGTTCTGCTCGGCTGTGGGGAACCAGCAATAGTGGTCCCGTCATGATAGGTTTAGTTAGGTTTCGCTTGCATATGTGACGTTTGACTGGGTTAGGAGAGGCTCTCTACGACTTCTGTGCTATACAATGCTGTTCGTTGGATTCCTGCGCTCTAATGTGCTCTAATATGCTTTGCTTGTCCTCACGGAGGTCATCGATATCGGTCGCGGCACGTTACGCTGAGTTAGGCTACGTTCGGTTAGATTAGGTTAGGACATGTTGTGTTAGAATATCTTTGACTTTTGTGCTTTACACTGCAACGCGGTGGGTTTCGATGCTCTACTGTGCTATAGTGTATTCTACTTGGCTCAAGGGAGGTCAGCAATAACGGTCGCGGCTCGTTACTATGAGTTAGACTTCCTTCGGTTAGGTTAGGTATGGTCACGTTGGG
>NW_016945984.1:0-524 GCF_001483705.2 Eufriesea mexicana
TAGCTCAAGCAAACTTACTGGGACCACTGTTGCTGGTGCCCCGATGGCCAAGCAGAGAACATTAGAACTCGGTGGGTCGCAGGAATCCATCGAATAGCAGAGTGTAGCACAAACGTCAAAGCTAATCTATCCTAACCTATCCAAACGTAACGTAACCATACGTGACGTAACCCCACCTAAAGAGCGAAGACCACTGCTGCTGGCACCCAAGAGACAAGCAGAGCAAGTTAGAGCAATATATAGAGTAGATATATACGGAACAGCAGCGCACTGCACAGAAGTCCATGCCATCCTCTCCTAAAATAGCCAAACGTAACATATTTCAACCTAATGTGCCGAGACCACAATTGCTGGCCTCCCCAGGGCCAAGCAGAGTGTACTAGAGAAAAGTAGAGAGCAGATACCCTCCGAATAGCAGTGTATAGCACAAAAGCCAAAGCTATACTAGCCAAACATAACGTAACCAGACGTAACATAACTATACCTATTATGCTGCGGCCAATGCTGCTGGCCTCCACATAGAA
>NW_016945985.1:0-212 GCF_001483705.2 Eufriesea mexicana
GCCAATATAATCATTCCTCCTTATTTATGCAAGAAAGTTAGTTCACCACGATATTAATCGAAAGTGTCAATAATATTGAATTTTCCTGCCAGATACTAATCCACTGCAATGGTTATAGCTGGCCAATACAATCTTTCCTCCTTGTCTATGCAAGAAAGTAAACTCACCACGATACTAGCCGAAAATGTTAATAAAATTGAATTTTCCAACCA
>NW_016945985.1:241-510 GCF_001483705.2 Eufriesea mexicana
CAATAGAATCTACCCTGCTTATTTAGGCAAGAAGGATAGCTCGCCACGATAATAGTCGAAACTGTCAATAGTATTGAACTTTCCAGGCAGATTCTACATCATTGCAATGGCTATAGCACGCCAAAAGTATCTTTCCTCCTTATTTATGCAAGAAAGGTACCGCACCACAGTATTATTCGAAAATGTCAATAAAATTGAACTTTCCAGCCCGATTCTGCAGCATTGCAAAGGGTATAGTACGCCAAAAGGATCTTTCCTCCATACTTATG
>NW_016945986.1:0-2086 GCF_001483705.2 Eufriesea mexicana
GGCGCCGTACACTGCTGTTGGTTGGATCCCTGCGATCTAAATTGCTCTACTATACTACGCACCGCTCGCGGGAGGCCTGCAGTAACGGTCGTGACTCTTTGGGTTCAGCTGTTTACACTTGGTTATATCAGGATAATCTATGCTTGGTTCGCATAGCTTTGGCTTACGAGCTATACAGTGTTAGTCGTCTGAATCCGGCGCTCTACTCTCCTCTAAAATATCCTGCTTGGCTCCGTTGTAGCCAGCAATAGCTGCTGCGGTATGTTAGCTTGGGTTATGTTGCGTACGGTTTGGTCTTGTTTGGCTTGCTTAGGACAGGTTTGCTTTGATTTTCGTGCTGTAGACAGCTTTTCGGTGGATTTCTCCGCTCCACTGTGCTCTAGTACGCTATGCTTCGCTCTGTGGAGGCCAGAAATGGTGGCCGCGGCACGTTATGATGAGTTATTGAATGTTTGGTTGCTTTACGCTTGGTTAGGTTACGATAGGATAGCTCTTACTTTCATGCTATTCACGGGTATCCCGTGGATTACTGCTGTGTGCTGTCCTCAAATATGCTCTGCTTGGCTCTGGGAAGCCAGCAACACTGTTCGCGGCGCGTTTGGTTGTGCTAGATTGCGTTTGCTTCGAATAGGTTTCGTTGCGTTAGGTAAGGATGGCAATAGCCGTCTCGGCATGTTATTTTGATATAAGCCACGATTGGTTAGTTTGGGTCAGTGCATGTCTGGTTTGGATATCTTCGACTTTTGTGCTGTACACTCCAATGCGGCGGGTGCCTGCGCTCTACTGTTCTCCAGTGGCTACCGCTTAGTTCTTAGTAGGACAGCAATAGCGGTCTCAGCACGACAGGCTGGGTTATGTTTCGTTTGGTTAGCTTACGTTAGGTACAAATCGTTTAGGATATCTTTGTCTTTCGCGCTGTGCACAGTTATTCGGCAGAATACAGCGCTCTACTGTATTCTACTATATTCTGGTTGACCCTGGCGTGATCAGAAAAGTGTTCGCGGCACATTACGTTGAGTCATGCTACGTTCTGTTAGGATACGTTGGTGTGGGTTAGGTACGGGTCGGATTGGCTTTTCCGCTATACAGGGCAATTCTATGGATTTCTGAGCACTACTCTCCTCTGCGATGTGCTGCTCGGCTCTTGGCACGCCAGCAATTGTTGTCGCGGCCAGTTGGATTGTGTCAGGTCACGTTCGGTTATGTTAGGTGTGGATAGCTTTGACTTATCTGCTACACACTGCTATTCGGTGCATTTTTGCGCTCTACTGTGCCCTAGGATGCTCTGCTTCGCTCTGGGGATGCCAGGAGTGGTGCTCTCCGCAAGTAACGTTTAGCTAGGCTACGTTTGCGTAGGTTACATTTTTTCGGGTTAGGTTCGGATGGATTTGGCTTTTCCGTCATACATTGCGATATTTCGGATTTCGATGTTCTACCCTCCTCTAATATTTTCTGCTCCGGTCAGGGGACGACAGCAATTGTGGTTGCGGCACGTTTGTTTCAGTTAGGTTACGTTTGGTTATGTTACAGTTTGCTAGCTTAGGATAGGGTATCTTTGACTTTTGTGCCTTAGACTGTTGTCCGGTGCACTTTTTCGCACTGATGCTCTCTAATGTTTTCAGTTTCGCCCTGGGGATGCCAGAAACAGTGGTCACGGCAAATTGGACTGGGATATGTTACGTTTGGTTAGGTTATGATATGTTAACTCGGCTTCTATGCTGTACACTGCTCTTCGGTTGTTTTCTGCGCCCTAATGCGCTCTGATGTGTTCTGCTTGGCTCTGGGGAGGCCAGCAACAGTGGTGTCGGCACGTTGTGTTGTGCTATGGCACACTCCGTGTGTTTAGGTTAGTTCAGCTAAGGTTTGGATACATTTGTCCTGTGTGCTTTTCACTGCAATGTGACGGATTCCTGTGCTGCACTGTTCTTTAGTATATCCTGCTTGGCTCTATAGAGGGCAGCAATAAGCATCCCGATGCTATTCGGATTTCTGCGACCTACTGTGGACTAGTATGCTGTGCTTTTCTCTCTGGAGGTCAGCAGTAGTGGTGACGGCTAATTAGGTGGTGTGAGGCTACGTTTGGTTG
>NW_016945987.1:0-1195 GCF_001483705.2 Eufriesea mexicana
ACGCAAAAACTTTTCGCGGCCTGTCACATTCGGCACTATCTTTCATATACGATGGGTTAAAATGGGGAAAAAAACGGCAGACTAATTAAAACACAGATCACTCTACGTAATTAGGTTGGAAAATCGTGAAAATCTGAAGAAATTCAGTAAATATAAGCCATGAAAGTCAAACGACGCAAAAACTTTTCGCGGCCTGTCACATTCGGCACTATCTTTCATATACGATGGGTTAAAATCGGGAAAAAACCGGCAGACTAATTAAAACACAGATCACTCTACGTAATTAGGTTGGAAAATCGTGAAAATCTGAAGAAATTCGGTCAATATAAGCGATGAAAGTCAAACGACGCAAAAATTTTTCGCAGCCTGTCACATTCGCCACTATCTTTTATAACAGATCAGTTAAAATCGGGGAAAAACCGACAAACTAATTAAAACACAGATCACTGCACGTAATTAAATTGGAAAATCGTGAAAATCTGAAGAAGTTCAGTAAATATAAGCCACGAAAGTCAAACGACGCAAAAACATTTCGCGGCCCGTCACATTCGGCACTATCTTTCATAAACGATGGGTTAAAATCGGGAAAGAACCGGCAGACTAATTAAAACACAGATCACTCTACGTAATTAGGTAGGAAAATCGTGAAAATCTGAGGAAATTCGGTTAATATAAGCGATGAAAGTCAAACGACGCAAAAACTTTTCGCGGCCTGTCACATTCGGCACTATCTTCCATATACGATGGGTTAAAATCGGGAAAAAACCGGCAGACTAATTAAAACACAGGTCACTCTACGTAATTAGGTTGGAAAATCGTGAAAATCTGAAGAAATTCGGTTAATATAAGCGATGAAAGTCAAACGACGCAAAAACTTTTCGCGGCCTGTCACATTCGGCACTATCTTTCAGAAACGATCGGTTAAAATCGGAAAAACGCCAGCGAACTAATTAAAACACAGATCACTCTACGTAACTAGGTTGGAAAATCGTGAAAATCTGAAGAAATTCGGTTAATATAAGCGATGAAAGTCAAACGACGCAGAAACTTTTCGCGGCCTGTCACATTCGGCACTATCTTTCATAAACGATAGGTTAAAATCGGGAAAAAACCGGCAAATTAATTAAAACATAGATCACTGCATGTAATTTGATTGGAAAATCGTGAAAATCTGAAGAAATTCGGAAAATATAAG
>NW_016945988.1:0-3086 GCF_001483705.2 Eufriesea mexicana
ACAAAAGCTATGGGTGCCACTCGTAACCTAACCAACCGTAATAATACCGCAAGTAACCAAACTGAACCCAACGTGCTGCCACCACTATTGCTGGCCTCCACAGAGCCAACCAGAACCTATTAGAGGAGAGTAGGGCGCAGCGAACTATAGAATAGCAGTGTACAGCAGAAAAGTCAGAGGTACCCAGACATAACCCCAACTAACGTAACCTATCCTAACGAAGGCGAACAGAACGAAATGTGCCGCTGCCACTAATGCTGGCTACCCAGGGTCTAGCAGATTAGAGTACACCACAGAGGGGTGCAGGTATACACCGAATAACTGTGTACAGCGCGAAAGTCGAAGGTACTCTAACAAAACGTACCCTAACCTGACGTAGCCAATCGTAACATAACACAACCTAACGTGACACTAACGCTATTGCTATCATCCCGAATGATGAGCTGAGCATAGTAGGGCAACGTAGAGCCCAGAGATCCGCCGAAGAGCCGTTAATAGCACAAAAGTCAAAGCTACCCCATACAAAACAAACCAAACCTAGCCTAGCCAAACGCAACATAACTCAACCTAACTTGTTGCGACCACTATTCCTGGCGTCACCAGAAGCAAGCAGAATGTTGTAACTCACAGTAGAGCGCAGTGTTCAATAGAATCGCAGTGTACAGCAGAAAAATCAAAGCTATCCAAGCCATTCCAATGCTAACATAAACTAGCCAAACGTAACCTACCTCAACCCAGCATGCCGCGGTCACTATTTCTGGCCTCACCAGAGCAAAGCAGAACGTATTACTGGAAAACATGGCGCAGAAATCCGTAGAGTCGCGGCGTGCAGCAGAAAGGTCAAAGATATTCAAAGCTATCCCAAAATTACATAACCTGACCAGACGTAGGCAGGCAGGGCGTAACGTGCCGTGACCACTATTGCTGGCATACACTGGGGCTAGCAGATTAGAGTAGAGCACAGGGTAGCGCAGGAACCAACTGAATAACTGCGTATAACACAAAGGTGTAAGATACCCACTCCGAACCTAACTAATCATAACATAGCCAAATTCGGCATAACACAGACTAACGTGCCGAGAACAATACTGCTGTCCTCCCCATATCCAAGCAGAATATACTAGACCACAGTAGAGCGCAGAAAGCCACCAAATAGCAACGAATAGCGCGAAAGTCAAAGGTATCCTAACCAAACCTGACCTACCCTAACCTAACCAAAAGTAGAGTGTCGAAACCTAATGAGCCGAGTCCACCATTGACGGTCTCCACATCGCCAAGCAGAAAATATTAGAGGAGCGAAGGGGACAGAAGTCAAAATAATGGCAACGTATGGCAGAACAGTCAAAGCTATCATAACCTATCCCAGAATAACCAAATCTAACCAAGCGTAACATAACTGAACCTAACGTTCCGCGACCACTGTTGTGGCCACCCCAGAGCCACGCGGAGCATATTAGAGCACAGCAGAGCATAGAAGTATACCGCACAGCAGTGTAAAGCGGAAAAGACAGACGTGCTGACCAAACCTAACCCAACCTAACATAACCAAACGTAAAGTGACACATACGAACTTGCCGCGACCACTACTGCTGGCGTCCCCAGAGACAAGCGGATGCTAGTACAGCAATGCAGAGCGCAGACATCGACCGAGTAGCAGTGTACAGCACGAGAGCCGAAGCCACCCTAACCAAACCTAACTTAACCTAACCTAACCGAATGTGGCATATCTCAACCAGACGTGCGACGAACGGTATTGCAGGCCTCCACAGATTCACGTAGACGCTAGTGGAGCAATGCAGTGAACAGATATCGGCCGAAAAGCAGTGTGCAGCACAGAAGGCGAAGTTATTTTAACCAAACCTATCCAAACCTAGCAAAGCCAACCGTAACATAGCTGCACGTAGCGTGTCGAGTCCACCCTTGCTGTCCTCCCCAGAGCCTAGCAGAACATACTAGAGGACAATAGAGCGCAGTAATCCTCCGCATTGCAGCGTGTGGCACAAAAGTGAACGACATCCTAACATAACCTATCCTAACGTAGACAAGCCGGGCGTAACATAGCTAAACGTAACGTGTCGAGGATAACATTGCTAGCCTCCCCAGAGGCAAGCAGGGCATATTAGAGCAATGAAGAGCGCCGAAGTCCACGAACCGGCGGTGTACAGCACAAGCGTTAAAGCTACCCTATTCTAACCTAACCAAACGTATCATAAGCAGACGTAAACAATCCTAATCTAACGTGCCTAGCCCACAATTGGTGGCCTCCCGACCGCCAAGCAGGGCATATTATAGGAGAGTAAAGCGCAGCGGTCCATAGAGTGGCGGTGTATTGCAGGTAAGGCAAAAACATCCTAACATAACCCAAACAAATGTAACCTAACTAAGCGCAGCAAGCTAACATATCCCAACCTAACGCGCCGCGACCACTCTTGCTTACCTCCCCATAGCGAAGCGGAACTTACTAGAGCGCAACAGGGCGCAGAAGCCCACCGAGATACAGTCTGTACCACGAAAGTCAAAGCAATCCAAGTCTTACCCCAACCTAACATGATGCAACCAAACGTATCCTATCTGAACCTACCGCGCCGAGACAGCTATTACTGGCTCCCCACAGCCAAACAGAAGAAATCCACCGAACAGCAACGTATGCTGCGAAAGTCAACTCTATTCGAACCTAACCCAAACGAACGTAACGTAACCAAACGTAACTTAACTCTACCTGACGGGCCGAGACCACTAGTGCTGGCCTCCCAGAGTCGTGCGGTGAATAGTAGAGCAACGTATAGCACAGAAATCCACGGAAGAGGAGTGTATAGCACAAAAGTCAAGGGTATCCCTACCAAGCCTAGCCAAACTTATCCCGATCGAACGCAACATAACTCAACCTATCTCGCAGCGGTCACTGCTCCTGGCGTCCCCAAGCACAAGCAGAGCTTTGTAGCGCAAAGTACATTGCAGAAGTCCATATGGTCGCAGTGCTTGGCAGAATAATCGAAGCTATCCAGACCGCGCACATGCTGACAAGCCAACCAAAGGTAACCTAACTTAACCTAACATGCCGCGACCACTATTCCTGGTCACCCCAG
>NW_016945988.1:3413-4397 GCF_001483705.2 Eufriesea mexicana
ATAGCTCAGTGGAGCTCAGAAATCGGCCGAAAAGCAGTGTGTAGCACAAAAGTCAAAGACATCCTGACCAAACTTACCCTAACCTAACTGAACCAAACGCAGCATAGATGGACCAAACGTGCCGCGACAACTATTGCTAGCATCCCTGGGCACAATCGGAACATATTAAAGCAGAGTAGAGCGCAGACGTCCACCGAACAGCTGTGTATGGCGCAGTAGTTACAGCTATCCTTTCCTAACCTGGCCAATCGTAACATAACCTAACGTAACGTAACTCAACCTAACGTGCGGCGACTACTACTGCTCGCCTGCCCAGGGGCAAGCAGAGCACGTTAGTGGGGAGTAGGGCGCAGAAACCCATAGAATCGCAGTGTACGTCAGAATAGTCAAAGCTACCCGAACCAAGCACAAACCAACAGAAAATATCCGAACATAGCCTAACTAAACCTAACGTGCCGTGACCCCTATTACTGCCCTACCCAGGTCCAAGCAGAAGATACTAGAGCACAGTAGATCGCAGAAATCAACCGAACGGCAGCGTACAGCATAATAGCTAAAGCAACCTTCTCCAAACTTAGACTAACCCAACCCAACCGAATGTAGCATGACTCATCATAACGTGCCGCAACAACTATTGCTGTCCTCCACAGAGACAAGCCGAAAATATTAGAGCGCTGTAGGGCGCAGGAATCCACCTAATAGCAGACTGTAGCACTAAAGTCAAAGCTATCGTCCCCTAAACTAACCAACCGTAGCAAAACCAAACGCAACATGGCACAACCTAACGTGCCGAGGACACTATTGCTGGCCTCCCCGGAGCCAAGCTGAAGATATTACAACACTGTAGGGCACAGAGATCGACGTAATATCAGAGTATAGCACCAAAGATAAAGCAACCCTCGCATAACGTAGCCACGCCTAGCATAACTAAACGTAACCTGACTCAGCCTAACTTGCCGAGATAACAAATGCCGTCCTCCACAG
>NW_016945989.1:0-536 GCF_001483705.2 Eufriesea mexicana
AATTTTATTGACATTTTCGACTAATACCGTGGTGAGCTACCTTCCTTGCATAGCTAAGGAGGAGAGATACTTTTGGCGTGCTATATCCATTGCAATGCTGTAGAATCTGGCTGGTAAATTCAATTTTATTGACATTTCCGACTAATATTGTGGTGAGCTAACTTTCTTGCATAAATAAGGAGGAAAGATACAATCGGCGTGCTATAGCCATTGCAATGCTATAGAATCCTCCTCGAAAATTCAATTTTATTGACGTTTTCGACTAATATCGTGGTGAGGTAGCTTTCGTGCATAAATAAGGAGGTAAGATTCTATTGGCCAGCTACAGCCATTGCAATTCTATAGTATCTGGATGGAAAATTCAATTTTATTGACAGTTTCGACTAATATCGTGTTGAGCTGACATCCATGCATAAATAAGGAGGAAAGATGCTATTGGCACGCTGTACCCATGACACTGCAATGATAGAGTTTGTGGCTGGAAAATGCAATTTTGTTGACATTTTCGGCTAATATCGTGGTGAGCTAACTTCCTT
>NW_016945990.1:0-2543 GCF_001483705.2 Eufriesea mexicana
CCTCCCCAGGGTCGAGCAGAGTATAATAGATCACAGCAGACCGCAGGAATCCATCGAACAACCATCTATGCCAAGACAGACAGAGCTATCCAAACCAAACTCTAACAAACGTAACCTTCCCAAACGTAGCGTAACTCAGCCTAACCCGCCGACAACACTATTGCCGGCATCCCCAGAACCAAGAAGAGTCTAGCACACCAGAGTAGGCCACCGAAATTCTCCGAATAACATTGTGCAGTGCGAAAGTCAAATGTGTACTAACCGAACTTAACCTAACATAGCACATCCAAGCGTAACCTATCACATGCTGACATGCCAGGAACACTATTGCTCGCCTCCCATGGTTGAGCAGAGTATAGTAGAGCAATGTGTAGCGCAGAAACCAACGAATAGCAGATTACAGCACAAAGGTCAAAGGAATCACAACCTAAACTAACCTAACGAAACGTAACCTTACCCAACCTAACATGTAGAGACCACGGTTACTGCCAACCCCAGGGCCAAGCAGGGAGGCACATTAGAGCGCAGAAATCCTCCCCATTGCAATGAAAAGCACAAAAGACCCAGATAACCTAGCATAACCAAGCCTAACCGAACCAAACAGAAAGTAGCATACCTCAACATAACGTGCAGCGGCCACTGCTGCTGGCCACCCCATAGCCAAGCAGGGGATATTATAGCACATTAGAGCCCAGAAGTCCACGGAACAGCGCTGCATAGCACAAAAGTCAAAGCAGCCCATCCTAACCTAGCCAAACGTAACAAGCCCAAACGTAGTCTAACTGAACCAAACATTACTTGACCACAATTGCTGGCCTCGACAGAGACAAGCAGAATATACCAGCGCACATTAGAGCGCAGAAGTCCAACGAATAGCCGTCCTTAGCACAAAAGTCGAAGTAGCCTATCCAGCCCTAGCCAAACGTGACTTACAAAACATAACCTAACTCTAGCTATGGTGACGAGACTGATATTGCTGACATACACAGAGGCAAGCAGAATATACTAGAGCACAGTAGTACGCAGAAATCAACCGCATTACAGTAAGTAGCACAAAAGTCGAAGATACCCTAACATTACCTGACCTAATCTAACCTAGTCAAACGTAGCGTATCTCATCGGAGCGCGCCGCAGCCACTGCTGCCGGAATTCACAGAGCGAAGCAGAATTCAGTAGAGCACAGAAGATCACAAGGACCAGTTGAACAATTGTGTATTGCATCAAAGTCGAAGCCACCCTAGCAAAACATAACCTAACATAACATAATCAAGCGTGGCATAACTCAACATTGCGTGCCGCGGTTGTTGCTGGCCTCGCCAGGGCCATGCAGAATATAGTAGGTCAGCGTCGAGTGCAGAAATCCTCCGAACAGCTGAGTACAGCACGAAGGACTCGGATAACCTGGCCGAGCATGGCATAACCTAACCAAACCAAACGTAACATAACTCAACCTGACGAGACGAGACCACCATTGCCGGCTTCGCCTTAGCCAAGCGGCATGTACCACAGCACAGTAGAGCGCAGAAATCCAGCGCACAGCAGTGAAAAGCACGAAAGCCGTGGATAGCCTAGAATAACATGTCCTAACCTAACCAGACCAAACGTAGCATACGACAAAATAATGTGCCGCGACCTCTGCTCCTGGCCTTCCCATTGCCTAGCATAGTATGGTACAGCACAGTGGAGCACAGGATGACCTCTGCTCCTGGCCCCCCATTGCCTAGCATAGTATGGTACAGCACAGTGGAGCACAGGAATCCACCGAATAATAGTGTATTGCACGATAATCCGAACTATCCAAACCAAATTTACCATAACCTAACCCAACAGAACGTAACCTAACTCAAACTAACTTGCCGCGAACGATATTGCTCGCCTCCCCAAAGTCGAGCAGGGTATAGTAGAGCAATGTAGTACGCAGGAAGCAGGCGAATAGCAGCGTAAGGCACAAAAATCAACGAAATACTAACCAAGCCTTCCTAACCTACCATAACGAAACATAACATAACGATCCTGACGTGCAGCGAAGACTATTACTGGTCACACCAGAGCCAAGCAGAGAGTAGAGCATATTAGACCGCAGAAGGGCGCAAGGATACACGGAATAGCGTTGAATGGCACAAAGGACAAAGTATCATATCCTAGCCCATGCAAACGTAACTTAACGTAACGTGACCTGACCCAACCTAACACGGCAAGACCACTATTGCTGACCTCCACAGAGACAAGTAGAGTGTACTAGAGCACAGTAGTTCGCATAAATGCTCCGCATTGCACTGAATAGCACGAAAGTCGATGATAACCGGACCGATGTTGACATAACCTAACCTAACCTATCGTAGCATATCTCAACCTAACGTGCCTCCACAATCGCGGGCCTCCACAGTGCAAACCAGAGGATATTAAGTACGTCGCAGAAGTACGCCGAATAGCAGTGTATATCACAAAAGTCAAAGCTATTCTATCCTAATGTATACAATCTTAGCATAGTCAAACTAAGCCTACCTCAACAAAATGTGCCAAGGCCACTATTCCTGGCCTCC
>NW_016945991.1:0-257 GCF_001483705.2 Eufriesea mexicana
CGTTTATAGAAGGAAGTACTTATTGCATCCATCAGCAGACCACTAAGGACGTTGAAAATGCATCTTCAATCATAATGTACATTCCATTTCAACTCTAGGATTACAAAAGACATATCCGTCGCTGCTCGATGCATTAGCAATTGCAATAACTGCACTGAGCACTGACATCATGACAGCATTGCAGCCGTTGGATAATATGCTCTCTGATGATATGTATTCTACCTGAATTTCAGAACGGCAAGGGACTGACCCATTAT
>NW_016945992.1:0-7426 GCF_001483705.2 Eufriesea mexicana
CCGCGAATTGGGAAGAAAATGTTATTAAAATTAGATTTTCCAGCGAGATTCTATAGCATTCCAGTGGCTATAGCACGCCAGTGGAATCTTTCCTCGTTATTTATGCAAGAAAGATAGCTCAGCACGATATTAGTCGAAAATGTCAATAAAATTTATTTTTCCTGCAGGATTCTATAACATTGCGATGGCTGTAGGACGCCTATAGAATCTTTCCTCCTTATATATGCAAGAAAGTTAGCTCACCACGGAATAGGAAGAAAATGTTAATAAAATTTTATTATCCAGCCAGATTCTATAGCATTGCTATGTCTATAGCACACCAAGAGTGTCTTTCCTCCTTATATATAAAAGAAAGTTAGCTCACACCGATATTAGACGAAAATGAAAAAAAATTTTACTTTCCTGTCAGATTCTGTATCATTGCATTGGATAAAACACTCCACTAGAATTTTTCCTCCATGCTTATGCAAGAAAGCTATGTCACTACGAAATTAGATCGCAATGTCAATAAAATTGAATCTTCCAGCCAGATTCTATAACATTGAAACGCCCATAGCACGCCAATAGAATCTTTCCTCCTTACTTATGCTAAAATGTCAGCTCACCACGATATTAGGCGAAAATGTTAATAAAATTTAATTTTCCAGCGAGATTCTCTAGCATTCCAATGGCTATAGCACGCCAATGGAATCTTTCCACATTATTTATGCAAGAAAGTTAATTCAACACGATATTAGTTGAAAATGTCAATAAAATTACATTTTCAAGCCAGATTCTGTAGCACTGCAGTGGCTATAGCATGCCAATGGAATATTTCCTCCTTATTTACGCAAGAAAGTAAGCCCACCACGATATTATTTGAAAAAGGCAGTAAAATTGAATTTTCCAAGCAGATTATATAACATTGCGATTGCTATTGGACGCCAATAGAAACTTTCCACCTTATCTATGCAACGAAGTCAGCTCACCACGATATTAGTCGAAAATGTTACTAAAATTTAGTTTTCCAGCAGGATTCTATAGCATTGCGATGGCTGTAGGACGCCTATAGAATCTTTCCTCCATATTTATGCAACGAAGTTAGCTCACCACGATATTATTCGAAAATGTCAATAAAATTTAATGTTCCAGCAAGATTCTATAGCATTGCAATGGCTATAGTGCGCCAATAGAATCTTCCCTCCTTATTTATGCTAGACAGTTAGCTCACCACTAAAGTGAAAGAAAACGTTAATAAAATTGGACTTTCCATCCAGATTTTATAGCATTGCTACGGCTATGGCACGCCAGTAGAGTCTTTCCTCCTTATATATGCAAGAAAGTTTGCTCACACCGATATTAGTCGAAAATGTCAATAAAATTTTATTTTCCATTCAGATTCTGTTTCATTCCAAGGGCTACAGCAGGCCAATAGAATCTTACCTCCTTACTTATGCAAGAAAGTTAGCACACCACGCTATTAGTCGACAATGTCAATGAAATTGAATTTTCCAGCCAGATTCCATAGCATTGCAATGGCTGCTGCACGCCAATAGAATCTTCCCTCCTTATTTACGCTAGAAAGCTAGCTCACCACGAAAAAGGAAGAAAATGTTATTGAAATTTTATTTTCCAGCCAGATTCTGTAGCACTGCAGTGGCTATGGCGGGCCATTGGAATTTCCTCCTAATTTACGCAAGAATGTTATCTCACCACGACATTAGTCGAAAATGTAAATAAAATTTTATTTTCCAGTCAGTTTCCATGTCATTCCAATGGCTACAGCACGCCAATAGAATCTTTCCTCCTCATATACGCAACGAAGTTAGCTCACCACGATATTAGTCGAAAATGTCAATAAAATTTAATTTTCCAGCAAGATTCTATAGCATTGCTATGCCTATAGGACGCCAATAGAAACTTTCTTCCTTATTTATGCAAGAAAGATAACTCACCAAGAAATTAGAAGAAAATGTTAATAAAATTGGATTTTCCAGACGAATTCTGCAGCACTGCAGTGGCTATATAACGCCAATGGAACTTTTCCTCCTTATTTATGCTAAAATGTTAGCTCACCACGATATTAGAAGAATATGTCAATAAAATTTAATTTTCCAGCCAGATTCTTTAGCATTCCAATGGCTATAGCATGCCAATAGAACCTTCCCTCCTTATTTACGCTAGAAAGTTAGCTCACCACGAATTGGGAAGAAAATGTTATTAAAGTTAGATTTTCCAGCCAGATTCGCTAGCACTGCAGTGGCTATAGCACGCCAATGGAATTTTTCCTCCTTATTTATCCAAGAAAGTAGGCTCACCACGATATTAGGAGAAAATGTTAATAAAATTGAATTTTCCATTTAGATTCTATAGCATTGCAATGGCTGTTGTACGCCATTAGAATCTTTCCTCCTTATTAATGCAAGAAAGTAGCTCAGTAAGATATTAGTCGAAAATGTAGTTAAAATTTAATTTTCCAGCATGATTCAATAGCACTGCAATGGCTATAGCACGCCAATAGAATCTTTTCTCCTTCCTTATGCAAGAAGGTTAGCTCACCACGATATAAGCCGACAATGTCAATAAAATTGAATTTTCCAGCCAGATTCCACAGCATTGCAATAGCTATAGCACGCCAATAGTATCGTCCCACCTTATTTATGCAAGAAAGCTAGCTCAGCACGATATTAGTCAAAAATGTCATTAAAATTATATTTTACAGCCAGATTCTGTAGCACTGCAGTGGCTATAGCACGTCAATGGAATTTTTCCTACTTATTTATGCAAGAAAGTTGGCTCACCGCGATATTAGTTGAAAATGACACGGAAATTTAATTTTCCAGCAAGACTCTATAACATTGCGATGCCTGTAGGACGCCTATAGAATCTTTCCTCCTTGTCTATGCAACGAAGTTAGCTCACCACGATATAAGCCGAAAATGTCAGTAAAATTTAATGTTCCAGCAAGATTCTATAGCATTGCAAGGGCTACAGTGCGCCAATAGAATCTTTCCTCCTTATTTACGCTAGAAAGTTAGCTCACCACGAAATAGGAAGAAAATGTTATTAAAATTTTATTTTCCAGCCAGATTCTGTAGCACTGCAGTGGCTATAGCGGGCCATAGGTATTTCCTCCATATTTACGCAAGAAAGCTAGCTCGCCACGACAATAGTCGAAAATGTAAGAAAAATTTTATTTTCCAGTCTGTTTCCATATCATTCCAATGGCTATAGCACGCCAATAGAATCTTTCCTCCTCATATATGCAACGAAGGTAGCTCACCACGAAATTATTTGAAAAAGTCAATAAAATTGAATTTTCCAAGCAGATTACATAACATTGCGATGGCTGTAGGGCGCCTATAGAACCTTTCCGCCATATCTATGCAACGAAGTTAGCTCACCACGATATTAGTCCAAAATGTCAATAAAATTTAATGTTCCAGCCAGATTTTATAGCATTGCTACGGCTATAGTATGCCAGTAGATTCTTTCCTCCTTATATATGCAAGAAAGATAGCTCACCCCGATAATAGACGAAAATGTCAATAAAACTTTATTTTCCAGTCAGATTCTGTATCATTTCAATGGCTATAGCACGCCAATAGAATCTTACCACCTTACTTTTGCAAGAAAGCTAGCTCACCACGATATTAGTACATAATGTCAATAAAATTGAATTTTCCAGACAGATTCCATATCATTGCAATGGCTATAGCACGCCAATAGAATCTTTCCACCTTCTTTATGCAAGAAAGTTAGCTCACCACGATATTATTCGGAAATGTCAATAAAATTTAATGTTCCAGCAAGATTCTACAGCATTGCAATGGCCATAGCACGACAATGGAATTTTCCCTCCTTATTTACGCAAGAAAGTTAACACACCACGATATTATTTGAAAATGTCAGTAAAATTGAATTTTCACAGCAGATTGTATAGCATTGCGATGGCTATTGCACGCCAATAGAATCTTTCCTCCTTATCTATGCAACGAAGTTAGCTCACCAAGATATAAGTCGAAAATGTCACAAAAATTTAATTTCCCACCATGATTCTGTAACATTGCGATGCCTGTAGGACGCCTATAGAATCTTTCCTCCTTATCCATGCAACGAAGTTAGCTCACCACGATATTAGTCGAAAATGTCGATAAAATTTAATGTTCCAGCAAGATTCTACTGCATTGCAATGGCTATAGTGCTCCTATAGAGTCCTCCCGCCTTATTTATGCTAGACAGATAGCTCACCACTAAAGTGAAAGAAAACGTTAATAAAATTGGATTTTCCATCCAGATCTTATATCATTGCTACGGCTATGGCACGCCAGTAGTGTCTTTCCTCCTTATATATGCAAGAAAGTTTGCTCACACCGATATTAGTCCAAAATGTCAATAAAATTTAATGTTCCAGCAAGATTCTATAGCATTGCGATGCCTACAGGACGACAATAGAAACTTTCTTCCTTATTTATGCAAGAAAGATAACTCACCAAGTTATTAGATGAAAATGTTAATAAAATTGGATTTTCAAGCCGGATTCTGTAGCATTGCAGTGGCTATAGCACGCCAATGGAACTTTTCCTACTTATTTATGCTAAAATGTTAGCTCACCACGATATTAGACGAAAATGTCAATAAAATTGAATTTTCCATGCAGATTTTATAGCATTGCTACGGCTATAGCACGCCAGTAGATTCTTTCCTCCTTATTTATGCAAGAAAGTTAGCTCACACCGATATTAGCCAAAAATGTCAATAAAATTTTATTTTGCAGTCCGATTCTGTATCATTCCAATGGCTATAGCACGCCAATAGAATCTTACCTCCTTATTAATGCAAGAAAGTTAGCTCACCACGATATTAGTCGAAAGTGTCAATAAAATTTTATATTCCAGTCAGTTTCCATATCATTCCGATGGCTATAGCACGCCAATAGAATCTTTCCTCCTTATATATGCAACGAAGTTGTCTCACCACGATATTAGTCGAAAGTGTCAATAAAATTTTATATTCCAGTCAGTTTCCATATCATTCCGATGGCTATAGCACGCCAATAGAATCTTTCCTCCATATTTATGCAACGAAGTGAGCTCACCACGATATTATTCGAGAATGTCAATAAAATTTAATGTTCCAGCAAGATTCTACAGCATTGCAATGGCTATAGTGCGCCAATAGAGTCCTCCCTCCTTATTTATGCTAGACAGTTAGCTCACCACTAAAGTGAAAGAAAACGGTAATAAAATTGGATTTTCCATCCAGATCTTATATCATTGCTACGGCTATGGCACGCCAGTAGAGTCTTTCCTCCTTATATATGCAAGAAAGTTTGCTCACACCGATATTAGTCGAAAATGTCAATAAAATTTTATTTTCCATTCAGATTCTGTTTCATTCCAAGGGCTACAGCAGGCCAATAGAATCTTACCTCCTTACTTATGCAAGAAAGTTAGCACACCACGCTATTAGTCGACAATGTCAATGAAATTGAATTTTCCAGCCAGATTCCATAGCATTGCAATGGCTGCTGCACGCCAATAGAATCTTCCCTCCTTATTTACGCTAGAAAGCTAGCTCACCACGAAAAAGGAAGAAAATGTTATTGAAATTTTATTTTCCAGCCAGATTCTGTAGCACTGCAGTGGCTATGGCGGGCCATAGGAATTTCCTCCTAATTTACGCAAGAATGTTATCTCACCACGACATTAGTCGAAAATGTAAATAAAATTTTATTTTCCAGTCAGTTTCCATGTCATTCCAATGGCTACAGCACGCCAATAGAATCTTTCCTCCTCATATACGCAACGGAGTTAGCTCACCACGATATTAGTCGAAAATGTCAATAAAATTTAATTTTCCAGCAACATTATATAGCATTGCGATGCCTATTGGACGCCAATAGAAAATTTCTTCCTTATTAATGCAAGATAGATAACTCACCAAGTTATTAGATGAAAATGTAAAAAAATTTTATTTTCCAGCCAGATTCTGTAGCACTGCAGTGGCTATGGCGGGCCATTGGAATTTCCTCCTAATTTACGCAAGAATGTTATCTCACCACGACATTAGTCGAAAATGTAAATAAAATTTTATTTTCCAGTCAGTTTCCATGTCATTCCAATGGCTACAGCACGCCAATAGAATCTTTCCTCCTCATATACGCAACGAAGTTAGCTCACCACGATATTAGTCGAAAATGTCAATAAAATTTAATTTTCCAGCAACATTATATAGCATTCCGATGCCTATTGGACGCCAATAGGAAATTTCTTCCTTATTAATGCAAGATAGATAACTCACCAAGTTATTAGATGAAAATGTTAATAAAATTGGATTTTCCAGCCGGATTCTGTAGCACTGCAGTGGCTATAGCACGCCAATGGAACGTTTCCTACTTATTTATGCTAAAATGCTAGCTCCCCACGATATTAGACGAAAATGTCAATAAAATTGAATTTTCCATGCAGATCCTATAGCACTGCGATGGCAATTGCACGCCAATAGAATCTTTCCTCCTTATCTATGCAACGAACTTAGCTCACCACGATATTATTCGAATACGTCAATAGAATTGGATTTTCCAGCCAGACTCTATTGCACAACAATGACCATAGCACGCCAACGGAATTTTCCCTCCTTATTTACGCAAGAAGGATAGCTCACCACGTAATTATTTGAAAAAGTCAATAAAATTGAATTTTCCTAGCAGATTATATAGCTTTTCGATGGCTATTGCAGGCCAATAGATTCTTTCCTACGTATTTATGCATGAAAGTTAGCTCACCAAGATATTACTCGAAAATGTCAATAAAATTTAATTTTCCAGCAAGATTCAATAGCATTGCGATGCCTATAGGACGCCAATAGAAACTTTCGTCCATATTTATGCGAGAAAGATAACTCACCAAGAAATTAGATGAAAATGTTAATAGAATTGGATTTTCCAGCCGGATTCTGCAGCACTATAGTGGCCATATCACGCCAATGGAACTTTTCCTCCTTATTTATGCTATAATGTTAGCTCACCGCGATATTAGACGATTATGTCAATAAAATTTAATTTTCCAGCCAGATTCTATAGCGTTCCAATGGCAATAGCATGCCAATAGAACCTTCCCTCCTTATTTACGCTAGAAAGTTAGCTCACCACGAATTCGTAACAAAATGTTATTAAAATTAGATTTTCCAGCCAGATTCTCTAACACTGCAGTGGCTATAGCACGCCAATGGAATTTTTCCTCCGTATTTATGCAAGAAAGAAAGCTCACCACGATATTAGAAGAAAATGTTAATAAAATTGAATTTTCCATTTAGATTGTATAGCATTGCAGTGGCTGTTGTACGCCATTAGAATCTTTCCTCCTTATTAATGCAAGAAAGTAGCTCAGTAGGATATTAGTCGAAAATGTAATTAAAATTTAATTTTCCAGCAAGATTCAATAGC
>NW_016945993.1:0-345 GCF_001483705.2 Eufriesea mexicana
AAGGAAGATAGCTCACCACGGTATTAGTCGAAAATGTCAACAAAATTGACCTTTCCAGGCAGATTCTAAAGCATTGCGACGGCTATAGCACGCCAAAAGAATCCTTCCTCCTTATTTATGAAAGAAAGATAGCTCACCATGATATTAGTCGAAAATGTCAATATATTTGATTTTTCCAACTACATTCTATATCAATGCAATGACTATAGCACGCCAACAGAATTATTCCTGCTTATTTATGCGAGAAAGGTGGCCCACCACGATATTAATCTAAAATGTCAGTAAAATTGAATTTTCCTGCCAGACGCCATAGCATTGGAAAGGCTATAGCACGCCAATAGTATC
>NW_016945994.1:0-954 GCF_001483705.2 Eufriesea mexicana
AATTATTAAATTGTGTCTTTAAGAACAGACTATAATATTTAATGCTCTTTGTTACAGATTTTTGAAGTCTCCATTTATGCATGTACCCAGTGAGTCTACCTTCATAACAGCTTTTACGAAAACGGTCTTCACGATGTCGGTTTTCTTTATGACTTTTTGCCAGCAATTGCAGCAACGTTCTCCGCATCATTGGTGAGTCGCATGCATTTTGGTTCCTGTGGTCACTCAATCATGTCGTAGGATGAAAGGTCCAAATCGACACGGGTGATTCGTTGTATTACGTAGAATTTTTGAAAAGAGCATAGTGACCACGGGTATTCATTATACCTGTGAGTATCAACAAAATGTCTTGTGTATTAAATTTATTAGTTCAGGATAGGTTTTCTTGCACATCGCGTTTCTGAATAATAACAATAAAAATATGGATAGTTAGTTGTAATATTGTTAATTAGTTTACTATAGAATAATCATTGAAATAAATATATGAATATTTTGTAATGGAGAAGTCGAATGCCCTTCGACTTCGTTATTACGAAAATTAAAAATATGACACATCAACAATGATTATATATCTTATCATTGTTGTTTTAATAAATAAACGCTAATTCCATTTTTTGCTTATTGATCGAATAATTTAAATATTTGAAATATGTTAATATTAGCGGCAATCTTCTTTCGTTCGAAAATGTATTGAATATTATATGCAAGAAAACACTTCGCGACAGATCGCTTTTGGGATCAAAGCAATAAATTTGAACTCTATTCTTGTATTTTCGAAAATTTGCTTTGATGAAGAAATCATCTGAGATTATTTTTATTCACTTTTAAATTAGAGTTAGTTATTTCATTACGTCGAGTCTTTGTCTTTGCCTTCATAAATAAATTCCTTGTTCATTATCAATATTTTTTTTCAATATTAAAATTTCAATAATTGGTTAATTTTCTAAAGTAGAG
>NW_016945995.1:0-513 GCF_001483705.2 Eufriesea mexicana
GAAGCGAGCAGTAGTGGACCCGGTTCGTTGGGTTTAGGTAGTCTACGTTTTGTTGTGTTGGGATAGGCATGGTTAAGTTACGATTTCTCTGACTTTTGTGCTGTACAATGCTATTTGGAGGCTTTCTGCGCTCTACCATGCTCTAGCACATTCTGCTTGGATCTTGGGAGGCCTGCAATTTTGTTGGTGGCAGATTAGGTTGAGTTTGGTTACGTTCGGTATTGTTATGGTTGGTTACGTTTGGATAAGAGATAAGGTACCTTTGACTTTTGTGTTTCACACTACTTTTGAGTGGATTTCTCTGCTCTGGTGTGCTCTAATATTTTCTGCTTTGCTCTGGGGAAGCCAGAAATTGGGGCCGCGGTATTTTAGATTGTGTCAGGTCACGTTTGGTTATTTTATGCTGGCATGGGTGGCACTTGGGTAGCTTTGGTTTTTCTGCTATACACGGCGATTCCATGGGTTTCTACGCCCTACCCTCCTCTAATAATTTCTGCATAGACATGGAGAGGC
>NW_016945996.1:0-311 GCF_001483705.2 Eufriesea mexicana
TGACCTGACCTGACCTGACCTGACCAGACCGGACTGATCTGACCTGACCTGACCTGACCTGACCTGGCCTGAACTGACCTTACCTGACCTGACATTACCTGACCCGACCTGACCTGTCCTGACTTTAACCGGTCATACCAGAACTGACCTGACCTGTCCTGATCTGGCCTGGCCTGTCCTGAACTGACCTAACCTGAGCTGACCAGACCTGCGCTGACCTTACCTGACTGATCTAACCTGGCCTGACGTGACCATATATGATCTGGCCTGACCTGCCCTGACCTGAAGTGACCTGAACTGACAGCATCTGA
>NW_016945997.1:0-888 GCF_001483705.2 Eufriesea mexicana
ATTGGTTTGGCTAGGTGGGGCTACGTTTGGTTAATCTAGAACTTACTTTCGTGCTATACACAGATTTTCGTTGCATTTCTCTGATCAGCACTGCTCTACTACATTCTTCTTGGATCTGTGGATGCCAGCAATAGTGGCCTGGGCAGATTAGGTTGAGTTAGGATACCTTTGGTGAGGTTATGCTTGTTTGGGTGAGGATTGGATAGCTTTGACTACCTTGGCAAGCAGGGTTGTTAGGTATATTCCTGCCATCTACTCTGCTCTACTGTGCTCTGCTCGAACCTGAGGTGGACAGCAATAGTGGTAGCTGTACGTTAAATTGAGTTTGGTTACGTTTGGGTATGTTACGATTGGTGAGGTTAGGACAGGCTAGCTTTGACTTTTGTGCTATACACTGTCATTCGGCGGATTTCTGCACTCTACTATGCAGCAATATGTTCAGCTTGGCACTGGGAAAGACGGTAACGGTGGTATCGGCACATTATGTTGAGTTATGCAACGCTTGATTGGGTTAGGTTGGGTCAGGTTTGGTTAGGGTATCTTTGACTTTTGTGACTTACACTGCAATGCGGCGGTTATCTGCGCTCTACTGTGCTCTGCTTTATTCAGATTGGCTCTGCGGAGGACCAGCAGAAGTGGTACATCCACGTTAGGTTGAGTTAGATTACGCTTGGTTATATTATGCTTGGTTAGGTTAGCCGAGGATAACTTTGACTATTGCGGCGTAAGCTGCGATTCGGTGCATCACTGCTCACTACAGCGATTGAATACGCTTCGTCTTGCTCTGCCGATGCGAGAAATGGTGGCTGCTTCAGGATAGGTTGAGTTAGGGTACGTTTGGTTTGGTTCGGTTTCTTAGGGTTATGTTGCGATATCTCTGACTTCGGC
>NW_016945998.1:0-2377 GCF_001483705.2 Eufriesea mexicana
GAATGTCAGTGTACAGCACAAAAGTCAAAGCTACCTTAACCTATCATAACAAATCGTGATACAGCCGTACGTAACATGACACCACCTAACGCGACGCGACCAATATTGCTGGCACACAGAGTCGGACGGAACATAGTAGAGGAGAGTATCGCCCCGGAATCCATAGGTTCGCTGTGTATAGGAGGAAATTCGGAGCTACCCAGACCTAACGCAAGCAAACGTGTCCTAACCAAACGTTTCCTAGCTCAAAATAACGTGCCGCGGCAACTAGAATCCTGCAGGATCAAGCAGAATATAGTATAGCACACTAGAGCGCGGAAATCCATCCATTAACAGTGAATAACGCGAAAGTCGAAGCTATCCTAACCGAACATAACAAAACCGGACCTAACCAAACGTTTGCTCAACCAAACGAGCCGAGGCCACTGATGCTGTCCTCCTCAGAGTCGGGCAGAACATATTAGAGGGCAGAGCGCTGAAATCCATATGATCGTATTGAATTACACAAAAGTCGAAGCAACACCATCCCAAACTAACCAAAAGTAGCATAACCAAACGTAGCCAATCTCGACATAACGTGCCGAGACCACTATTGCTGTCCCCCATGAGCCGAGCAGAACATGTTAGAGGGATTCGGGCGCAGAGGTCCATAGTATCGGCAGAAAAGTCAAAGTTAAGCTATCCTAAGCTAATCAAAGGCAGCATAACCGAATGCAGCCTTTCTCAACAAAACGTGCTGCGAACACTATTGCTAGCCTCGCCAGGGCCAAACAGAATACTGTAGTGCACAGTAGTGCGCAGGAATACGCCGAACAACAGCGTACAGCACGAATCTCAGATCTACACTAACCGAACGATACAAAACCTGACCAAACCAAAAGTATTATAACCCAAGCTATCGCGCCGGGAAGACTATTGCTGTCATCCCCAGAGCCAAGCAAAAATTATTAGCGAACAGTAGGGCGCAAACATCCACCGAATGGCAGTGTATAGCACTGGTAGCCGAAGCTACCATATCCTCAACTAACCAAACGTAGTGTAAACTGATGTAGTATGCCTCAACATAACGTGCCGAGAATAATATTGCTACCATCACCAGAGCCAAGCAGAAAATGTGAGATGAGTGTAATGCGCAGAAATCAATAGAACCGCAGTGTACATCACAAAAGTCAAAGTTGTCCTAGCCTATTCTAACCGAAGATAGCATATCCCTCCGTAACCTAATAGCACCTACCCGCCCTGCACCACTACTCCTGACCTCCACAGAGCCAAGCAGGATATACGAGAGCACTGTAGATCACAGAAATCTGCGGCGTTGCGTTGTAAAGCACAAAGCTCATAGGTAGCCCAACCCAGCCTGACTTAACATAACCCAAACAAACATAGCCTAACTCAGCATATGGTGCCGAGACCACGATTGCCGTCATTCCCACAGCCAAGCTGGTCATTTCAGACCATAGTGGAGTGCAGCAATCCACCGAATAGCGGTATAGAGCAGAACAGTCAATGCTTCCACAACAAACGTGACCAAACTTAACGTAAACAAACGCAGCATAAATAAAGCTATCATGCCTGGAACACCATTACTGACCTTCCCAGAGTCGAGCAGAGCACGTTATAGCACAGTGGAGCGCAGAAATTCACCGAATAGCATTGTATAGCACAAAGGTTAAAGCTATCCTTACCAAACCCTGCATAACCTAACCTAACCAAACGTAATACAACTCAACCTAACGTGCCGCGACCAGTGTTGCTGGCCTCCACAGGGTCAAGCAGAGCAGGTCAAGCAGAGCACACTAGAGGAGAGTAGAGTGCAGAAGGCCATAGAATGGAAGTTTATAGCATAAAAATCGATGCAATCCTTACCTGGCCCAAACTAACCTAACGTATCCAAACGTAACCTGAAAAATGCTAGCGTGCCGAGACTACAACTACTGCCTTCCACAGAGCCAAGCAGAATATCTTGGATCACAGGACAGTGCAGAAATCCACGGAATAACAATGTATAGCACAAAAGTCAAAGGTGCCCTGTCCTAGCCTAACCAGACCTAACATTACTAGACGTATTATAGCAGAACCTAACGTGCCGCGACCACTATTACTGCCCTCCTCGGGGTCGAGCAGAGAATAGTAGAGCACAGTAGAGGCAAGGAGACCATAGAATAGCAGTGTTGAGCAAAAAGTCGAAGACACCCTAGCCTCACCCAACCCAACCTAACATAATCAAATGAAAGCTAACAGAGATTAACGTGACGCGACAATTATTTCTGGCTTCCCCAGAGCTGAACAGAGCATATAAGATCACAGCATAGCACAGAGATACGCTGAACATCAGTGTACAGCAGAAAAGTGAAAGCTGTCGTAGTCAAACGTAACC
>NW_016945999.1:0-4806 GCF_001483705.2 Eufriesea mexicana
GTATAGAATCTGGCTGGATACTCGGTTTTATGGGCATTTCGACTAATATCGTGGTTAGCTACCTTTCCTGCATAAATAATGAGGAAAGATGCTATTGGCGTGCTATAGCCATTGCAATGCTATAGAATCTGTCTGGAAAGTTGAATTTTATTGACGCTTTCGGTTAATATCGTGGTGAGCTACCTTTCCTGCATAAATAATGAGGAAAGATTCTATTGGCGTGCTGAAGCCATTGCAGTGCAATAGAATATGGCTCGAAAATTCAATTTTATTGATATGTTCGACTAATATCGCGGTAAGCTAACTTTCTTGCATAAATATGTGTGAAATATGCTATTGGCGTGCTATAGCCATGGCAATGCTATGGAATCTGGCTGAAAATCAATTATATTCACGCTATCGACTACTATCGTGGTGACCTAACTTTCTTGCATATATAAGGAGGAAAGATTCTACTGGCGAGCTATAGTCATTGCAATCCTACTGAATCTGGCTGGAAAATTCAATTTTAATGACGTTTTCGACTAATATCGTGGTGACCTAATTTTCTTGCATATATAAGGAGGGAAGATTCTACTGGTGTAATTTAGTCATTGCATTCCTGTAGAATCTAGCTGGAAAATTCAATATTATTGACGTTTTCGACTAACACTGTTGTGACCTAACTTTCTTAGATATACAAAGAGGAAAGATTATACTGGCGCGGTATAGTCATTGCGATGCTATAGAATCAAGCTGGAAAATTCAATTTTATTGATATTTTTGACTAATATCGTGGTGACATATCTTTCTTGCATATATAAGCAGGAAAAATTCTACTGCCGTGCTATAGTCATTGCGATGCTATAGAATCTGGCTGGAAAATTCAATTTTATTGATATGTTCGAATTACATCGTGGTCACCTAATTTTCTTGTATAAATATGGACGAAATATTCTATTGGCGTGCTATAGCCATCGCAAAGGTATAGAATCTGGCAGTAAAAGTCAATTGTATTTTCGTTTTCGGCTAATATCCTGGTGACCTATCTTTCTTGCATATATAAGGAAGGAAGATACTACTGGCGTAATATAGTCACTGCAATACTATAGAATCTGGCTGGACAATTCAATTTCATTGACGTTTTCGACTAATATTGTGGTGACCTATCTTTCTTGGATATATAAGGAGGAAAGGTTATACTGGCGCGCTATAGTCATTGCGATGCGATAGAGTCTGGCTGGAAAATTCAATTTTATTGAAATTATCGACTACTATCGTGGTGACCTAACTTTCTTGCATATACAAGGAGGAAAGATTCTACTGGCGTGCTACAGTCATTGCAATCCTATGGATTCTGGCTGGAAAATTTTATCGACATTTTCGACCCATATCGTGGTGAGCTAACTTTCTTGCATCAATAAGGAAGAAATATACTATTGGCGCGATATATCCATTGCAATCATACAGAATCTAGGTGGAAAATACAATTGTATTGACGATTTCGGCTAATATCGTGGTGACCTAACTTTCTTGCATACATAAGGAAGGAAGATTCTATTGCCGTAATATAGTCATCGCAATCCTATAGAATCTGGCTGGAAAATTCAATTTCATGGATTTTTTCGACTAATATTGTGGTGGCCTAACTCTCTTGGATATATAAGGCGGAAAGATTATACTGGCGCGCTATAGTCTTTGCGATGCTATAGAGTCTGGCTGGAAAATTCAATTTTAGTGATATTTTTGTCTAACATCTTGGTCAGCTGACTTTCATGTATAAATATGGACGAAATATTCTATTGGCGTGCTATAGCCACAAGAAAGGTGTCGAATCTAGTTGGAAACTCGGTTTTATGGACATTTCGACTAATATCGTGGTGAGCAACCTTACCTGCATAAATAATGAGGACAGATGCTATTGGCGTGCTGTAGCCTTTGCATTGCTATTGAATATGGCTAGGAAATTCAATTTTAAAGACATATTCGACTAATATCGTGATGACCTAACTTTCTTACCTCATATAAGGAGGAAAGATTCTACTTTCGTGCTATAGCCATGGTAATGCTATAGAATCTGTTTGGAAAATTCAATTATATTGAAATTATCAACTACTATCGTGTGGACCTTTCCTTCTTGCATATACAAGGAGGAAGGATTCTGCAGGCGTACTACAGTCATTGCAATCCTATGGATTCTGACTGGAAAATTTTATAAACATTTTCGGCTAATATCGCTGTGAGCTAACTTTCTTGGATCAATAAGGAAGGGATATACTATTGGCGCGCTATATCCATTGCAATCCTACAGAATCTAGCTGGAAAACACGATTTTATGGATATTTTCGGCTTATATCGTGGTGAAATATCATTCTTGCATAAGTAAGGGTGAAATATACTATTAGCGTGCTACAGCCAAGGTAATGCTATAGAATCTGGCTGGAAAATTCAATTTTATTGAAATTATCAACTACTATCGTGGGGACCTAGCTTTCTTGCATACAGAAGGAAGAGAGATTCTACTGGCGTACTATAGTCTCTGCAATCCTATAGAATCTGCCAGGAAAATTCAATTTTATTGACCTTATCGACTGCTATCCTGGTGACCTAACTTTCTTGCATATATAAGAAGGAAAGATTCTACTGACGTACTATAGTCTTTGCAATACTATAGAATATGGCTGGAAAATTCAATTTTATTGACGTTTTCGACTAATATCGTGGTGACCTAACTTTCTTGCATATATAAGGAGAAAAGATTCTATTGTCGTGCTATAGCCATTGCAATGCTATAGAATCTAGCTGGAAAATTCAATTTTATTCACACTATAGGCTACTATCGTGGTTATCTAACTTTCTTGCATATATAACGAGGAATGATTCTACTGGCGTACTATAGTCATTCCAATCCTATAGAATCTGGCTGGAAAATACAATTTTATTGATGTTCTCGACTATTATTGTGATCAGCTAACTTTCTTGCATATATAAGGAGGAAAGATTCTACTGGCGTGCTATAACCATTGAAACGCTATAGAATCTAGATGGTAAACATATTTTTATTGACATTTTCGACTAAGATCGTGGTGAACTATCTTTCTAGAGCAAATATGAACGAAATATTCTATTGGCGTGCTATAGCCATGGCAATTCTAGGGAATCTGGCTGGAAAAGCAATGTTATTCACACTATCGACTACTATCGCGGTGACCTAACTTTCTTGCATATATAAGGAGGAAAGATTCTACTGGCGTAATTTAGTCATTGGAATCCTGTAGAATCTTGCTGGAATATTCAATATTATTGACGTTTTCGACTAATACTGTTGTGACCTAACTTTCTTGGATATATAAAGAGGAAAGATTATACTGGCGCGGTATAGTCATTGCGATGCTATGGAGTCTCGCTGGAAAATTCAATTTTATTGATATTTTTGACTAACGTCGTGGTCAGCTAACTTTCATGTATAAATATGGACGAAATATTATATTGGCGTGCTATAGCCATACGAAAGGTATAGAATCTGGCTGGAAAATTCAATTTTATTGAAATTATCGACTACTACCGTGGTGACCTAACTTTCTTGCATATACAAGGAAGAAAGATTCTACTGGCGTACTATAGTTATTGCAATCCTATAGAATCTGGCTGGAAGATTCAATTTTGATGACATTATCGACTACTATCGTGGTGACCTAACTTTCTTACATATATAAGGAGGAAGGATTCTACTGGCGTGCTATAGTCATTGCGATGCTACAGAATCTGGCTGGAAAATTCGATTTTATTGAAATATTCGAATTACATCGTGGTCACCTAACTTTCTTGTATAAATATGGACGAAATATTCTAATGGCGTGCTATAGCCATAGCAATGCTATAGAATCTGGCTGGAAAATACAATTGTATTGACGTTTACGGCTAATATCCTGGTGACCTAACTTTCTTGCATATATAAGAAAGGAAGATTCTATTGCCGTAATATAGTCATCGCAATCCTATAGAATCTGGCTGGAAAATTCAATTTCATTGATTTTTTCGACTAATATTGTGGTGACCTAACTTTCTTGGATATATAAGGAGGAAAGATTACACTGGCGCGCTATAGTCTTTGCGATGCTATAGAGTCTGGCTGGAAAATTCAATTTTATTGATATTTTTGACTAACGTCGTTGTCAGCTGTCTTTCATGTATAAATATGGACGAAATATTATATTGGCGTGCTTTAGCCATACGAAAGGTATAGAATCTGGCTGGAGAATTCAATTTTATTGAAATTATCAACTACTATCGTGGTGACCTAACTTTCTTGCATATACAAGGAAGAAAGATACTACTGGCGTACTATAGTTACTGCAATTCTAGAGAATCTGGCTGGAAGATTCAATTTTGTTGACATTATCGACTACTATCGTGGTGACCTAACTTTCTTGCATATATAAGGAGGAAGGATTCTACTGGCGTGCTATATGGCTTGCTAGAGCCATAGAAATGCTGTAGAATCTGGCTGGAAAATTGAATTTTATTGAAATATTCGAATTACATCGTGGTCACCTAACTTCCTTGTATAAATATGGACGAAATATTCTATTGGCGTGATATAGCCACAGCAAAGGTATAGAATCTGGCAGGAAAAGTCAATTGTATTGGCGTTTTCGTTTAATTTCCTGGTGACCTAGCTTTCTTGCAAATATAAGGAGGAAAGATTCTATTGGCGTGCTATAGCCATGGCAATGCTAGGGAATCTGTCTGGAAAAGCAATGTTATTCACACTATCGACTACTATCGTGGTGACCTACCTTTCTTGCATATATAAGGAGGAAAGAT
>NW_016946000.1:0-563 GCF_001483705.2 Eufriesea mexicana
CAGGGAGCTACTGCGCTCCACATTGCTCTGATATTCCCTGCTTGGCTCTGGGGAGGACAGCAGCAGGTGTCTCCTAACGTTAATTTGGGATATGTTACGCTTTGTTGCAGTACTCTTGGGTAGATTAGGATATGATAGCCTTGCGTTCCGTGCTTTACACTGCTATTGGGTGGATTACTCCACTCTAGCGGGCTCTAATTTCCCCTGTTTGCCCTGGTGTGGCCAGCAATAGCGGTATCGGCACGTTATGTTGAGTTATGTTACGCTCGGTTAGGTTAGGTTAAGTTAGGCTTGGTTAGGATAGCTTTGATTTTCGTGCTGTGCACTCTTATACGTTAGATTTCTGCGTTCCACTGTTCCATACTCTTCTGTGCTTGGCCCTGGCGAGTCCAGAAATGGTGGTCGCGGCACTTTATGTTAAGCAACGCAACGTTTGGTTGGGTTGTATTAGTCTGGGTTAGAAGGTTGCATTAGTCTGGGTTAGGCTCGGATAGCTCTGAAGTTCTGCTATATACTGCGATTCTATGGATTTCTGTGCTTTACATTGCGCTAGTATGCTGTGC
>NW_016946001.1:0-1373 GCF_001483705.2 Eufriesea mexicana
TACGTTAAGGTGTGGCCAAGTTCTGTCAGGATATGTTCCACTTTTGTGCTATACACTGCAATGCGGTGGACTTCTGCGCTATGCTGTGCCCTAGTATTTTCTGCTTTGCTCTGGGGTGGCCGGCAATGGTGGTCTCGAAACGTTAGGTTGAGATATGCTACGCTCCGCTACGTTACGTTTGCGAGGTTAGGATAGGATAGTTTACACCTTTGTGCTATACACTCCTATCAGCGGGTTTCTGCGCTCTACTGTGTTCTTATACCCTCTGCTTTGGTCTGAGGAGGACGGCAATGGTAGTCTGGGCACGTTAGCCTGAGATGGTTTACGTTCGGTTAGGATAGGTTAGGTTAAGCACTGCCAAGTAAGTTAGACTTTCGTGCTGTACACTGCTATCCGGAGTATCTCTGCGCTGTACCGTGCTCTGCTGAATTAGACTTAGCCCCCGGAATGCCAGCAATATTGGCCTCGGCGCGGTAAGTTCAGTTATGTTACGTTTGGTTAGGTTAGGTTGGACTAAGTTTGGTTAGGATTGCTTTGACTTTCGTACTATTCACTGTTATTCGGTGGATTTCTGTCTCCTACTGTGCGCTACTGTATTCTGCTTGACTCAGTGGATGCCAGCAGCAGTGGTCTCGGCACGATATTTTTAGGTATGCTACGTTCAGCTAGTTTAGATTAGGCCTGGTTAGGTAAGGATACCCATGACTTTGTAACGTACACAGCTATTCGGTGGATTTCTGCGCTCCACATTGCTCTACTGTACTATGCACGGCCCTTTGGAGGCGAGAGATGGTGGTCGCGGCCTGTTAGTTTGGGTTTCGTTAGGTTTGGTTAGGTTAGGATAGGTTAAGTTTGGTTAGGATAACTTTGACTTTCGTGTTACAAACAGTTGATCGGTGTACTCCTGCGATCTACTGCGTCCTACTACATTCTGCTTGGCTATGGCAAGGATTGTAGTTGTGGTCACAGCACGCTGTGTTGAGCAATGATACGTTTGGTTCGATTAGGTTTGGTCAGGTTAGGCAAAGGTGTCTACGGATTTTGTGCTATTCACTGCAATTCGGTGGATTTCAGAGTTATACTGTGCTTTGGAGCATTCTTCTTGTCTCTGTCGGGGCGAGCTACGGTGGTCTCATCATGTTAGGTGGACTCATGTTACGCTCAGGCGTGTCACGTTTTGCTGGGTTAGGATAGGCTACATTGACTTCTGCGATTTACACTGCTATTCAGTGGATTTCTGTGACCTACTGTACACTGATTCCTTCTGCTTTGCTCCAAGGCCAGGAGCAGTGGCCGCGGCACGTCATGTTGGGTTATGCCGCGTTTGGTTAGGTAAAATTATGGCAGGTTAGGTTAGGATATCTACGCCTATT
>NW_016946002.1:0-621 GCF_001483705.2 Eufriesea mexicana
TGCCATTAGATTGAAGGCGTTAGGCGATATAATCGCCTAGCTGTGACAGCTCATAGATTTCGGGTAGACTTATTCTCTGACATGTAGATGGCTGTATTTGCCATCGGATTGATGGCGTTGGGCGATCTATTCACCAAGCTGTAGGAGGTTATAGATTTTGATTAGACCTAATCTCTGGCAAGTAGATGGCTGTACTTGCCATTGATTGATGGCGTTTGGCGACGTATTCACCAAGCTGTAACAGATTATAGGTTTTGAGTATACCTATTCTCTGGCAAGTAGATCACTGTACATGCCATTGGATTGAAGGCGTTAGGCGATCTATTCACCAGTTATAACAGATTTTAGATTTTGAATAGAATCATTCTCCGGCAGGTAGATGGCTGTATTTGCCATCGGATCGAAGGCGTTATGCGATATATTCACCAAGCTGTAGGAGGTTATAGATCTTGATAAGACCTAATCTCTGGCAAGTAGATGGCTGTACTTGCCATTGGATTGAAGGCGTTAGGCGATCTATTCACCAGTTATAACAGATTTTAGATTTTGAATAGAATCATTCTCCGGCAGGTAGATGGCTGTATTTGCCATCGGATCGAAGGCGTTATGCGATATATTCAC
>NW_016946003.1:0-1896 GCF_001483705.2 Eufriesea mexicana
AAGCCTAACGTGCCGCGGCCACTATTTCTGTACTCCCCGGAGCAAAGCAGGGTATAATAGATCGCAATGGAACTGACAAATCCACCGAATATCAGTGTACAGCGCGACGGTTATAGCTATCCTCTCCTAACCTAACCAACCGTATCGTTGCCAAACGCAGCCAAGCTCAGTTCAACGTGCCGCCACCTCAATTTCAGGCCTGTCCAGAGCCAAGCAGAGGATATTAGACCAGAGCGGGGCGCAGAGATCCATAGAATTACTGTGTACAGCAGAAAAGTCAAAGCTATAGGAGAACATAGTAGAGCACAGTACAGCGCAGAAATTTACCGAATAGCAGTGTATAGCACAAAAGTCAAAGCCATCCTGACCAAACCGGGCCTAACCTTACCTAGCCAAACGTAACATTACCCAAACTATTGTGCCGCGACCGCCATTGCTGTTGACCTCAGCGTCGAATAGAGTATAGTAGAACAACGAAGCGCGCAGAAATGAACCGAATATCAGTGCAGAGCATAAAAGTGGAAGATATCCCTTCCTAACATAATCTAACGTAACTTAACTCAGCCTAACGACGCGCGGCCACAATTACTTTCCTCCCCAGAGCAAAGCAGAGAGCATTAGATCACTGCAGAGCGCTGAAATCCACCGAATAGCAGTGTGTAGCACAAAACTCAAAGCTATTCTCTCCAAACATAGCCGAACGCAACATAGCCGAACGTAACATAACCCAACCTAGCGTTTCGAGACCACCGTTAATGGCATCCACTGAGTCGAGATCACTGACTCTAGCAGAGTATAGTATAGCTGTGCGGAGCGTAGAAATCCGACGAACAGCAGTGTATAGCACACAAGACAACTCTTCCATATGGTAATCTATCCAAACGTAATACAAGCAAGCGTAACCTGACTCAACCTAACGTGCCGAGACACACATTGCTGGCCTCCCCAGGGACAAGCAGAATTTACTAGAGCGCAGTAGAGCGCAGAAATCCGCCGCACTCCAACGGATAGCGCATTAGCCAATGTTATACTAACATAACCTGGCCAAACGTAACATAACCAAACGTAAAATAACTCAACCTAACGTCCCGAGACCACTCCTTCCGTCCTGCCCATATCCAAGCTGGACATATTAGAGAAGTGTAGAGCGCAGAAATCCATCGAAAGGCGGTTCATGGCACGAAAGTCGAACCTACCTTAGTCAAACCAAACATAACCAGGCCCAACCAAACTTAACCAAAAAGAACCCATCGTGCCGCGAACGCTATTGCTGGTCTCCGAGTGTCGAACAGAGTATAGTAGTGTAAGGCAGTGCGCAGGAATCCGTCGAATGTCAGTGTATAGCACAAAAGTCAATGCTACCCTGTCCTAAGGAATCCAAACGTAACATGACCAAATGTAGCCTAACTCAGCATGATGAAGAGAGGCCATAGTTGCTGGCCTCCACGGAGACAAGCAGAGTGTACATGAGCACAGCAGAGAGCACAAATCCACCGCATTGAGGGGTACAGCACAAAAATATTAGCGATCCTACCCCACCCTTTCCTAACCTAACCAAAGCAGACGTTATCTGACCCAACGTATCGTGCCGCGTCCACTATTTCTGGCCTCCACAGAGAAGAGCAGAGCCTTTTAGGGCACAGTAAATGGCCGGAATCCAGCGAATAGCTGTGTACAGCGCAAAGCTCAAGGCTATCCTATCCTAACGTAACCAAACGTAACATAATGAAACGTAACATAACTGAGCCTAACGTTCCGAGACGACCACTGCTGGCATTTCCAGGGGCAAGCAGAACGTATTAGGGCACAGAAGAGCGCAGAATTCCACCGAGAAGCAGCGTACAGCGCAAGAGTCAAAGCTATCATTCTCCTAACCTAGCCAAGCGGAACGTAACC
>NW_016946004.1:0-595 GCF_001483705.2 Eufriesea mexicana
GGCCTCCACATCGCCAAGCAGAGCATATTAGGGTAGATTAGAGCCCAGAATTCCATAGGGTCTCAGTGCGCAGCATAATAGTCGAATCTACACTATCCAAATATAACCACACGTAACATAACTGAACGTAGCTTAACTCAACCTAACGAGCGGAGACAACTATTGCTGGGCTCAACAGGGCCAACCACAATATACTAGAGCACAGTAGATCGCAGTAATCCACCGCATTGCAGTGGATGGCACAAATGTGTGAGACACCCTAGCCCAACCTGTCCTCACCAAACCTAACACAACGTAGCACAACTATGCCGAGATGATCTTTGCTGCCCACCCTAGAGCCAACGAGACCATATTAGAGCTATATAGAGCGCAGAAAACCTCCGAATGACAATGAATGGCACAAAAGTCAGAGTTACCCTATCCCAACCTAACCACACGTACCATGACCATACGCAATCTATCCCAATCTAATGTGCCGAGAACAATACTGCTGGCCTCCGCAGAGCCAATCAGTACATACCAGAACACAGTAGAGCGCAGAAATTCAACGAACAACAGTGTAAACCACGTAAGTTGGAGCTATCCAAACCTAAGC
>NW_016946005.1:0-981 GCF_001483705.2 Eufriesea mexicana
ACTTTCGCGCTCTTCACTGCTCTTCGGTGAAATTCCGTCCCTGTTGTGCCCTAATATGCTCTCGTTGGCTCTGGAGGGGCCAGCAATATAGGTCACGTCACATTATGCTGAGTTACACTACGCTTGGGCAGGTTAGGTTAGGTCAAGTTAGGTTAGGTTGTGTTTGACGTTTGCGCTATTCAATGGGGTGCGGTGGATTCCTGTGCTCTACTGCGCTCTAGTACATTCTGCTTGTCTCTCTGCAGGACAGCTATACTGGTCTCGTCAGGTTAGCTTGATCTATGTTGCGTTTGGGTATGATACGCTTGGCTAGGTTTGGTGAGGCTACCTTGACTTTTGTGCTTTTCACTGCAATTCGGTGGATTTCTGCGCCCTACTGTGCTCTAGAACATTCAGCTTCTCTCTGTTGAGGCCGGCAATAGTGGTCTCATCATGTTAGGTTGTGTTAGGCTACGTTTGGATTGATTAGGTTACGTTAGGTTCGGATATGGTGTCTTCCACTTTTGTGCCATGCTCTGCAATGCGTTGGATCTCTGCGCACTACGGTGCTCTGATATGGTTGGCTTTGTGGAGGCCAGAAGTAGTGGTTGGGAGACGTTACGTTGTGAAAGGATACGTTTGGTTATGTTACGATTGGCTACGTTGGGACATGTTATCTTTGTCTCTTGTGGTATACACTGCAATGCGGCTGATATTTGCGCTCTACTGCGCCCCAATGTCTTCTGCTCGGCTCCTGGGAAGACCGCAATAGTGGTTTCGGCATGCTAGGTCTATCTATGTTTTGTTTGGTTTGGTTAGTTTCGGCTAAGCTCGGTCATGCTATCTTTGAGTTTCGTGCTATACACAGTTTTTCGTTGGACTTCTGCGCTCGACTGTGCTCCAGTATGTTCTGCTTTGCCCTGCGAATCCCAGATATGATGACCCTGGCACTAAGGTATTGTTAGGCTACCGTTGGTTAAATTCGTGCAGCTTTGGCTATTG
>NW_016946006.1:0-842 GCF_001483705.2 Eufriesea mexicana
CAATTTTCCTATTATACTCCCTTCCTTGCATAATATTTACATAATACAATAAATATTTTTAGTTCAGCAGTATTACTTGAAACTATTCTTTACAACTTACTCTCACGAACAATTTCTCAACCTTTTGCTAACCGCTTGTACCACTAGATGGACGTCGTTGATCTGCAATCAGTTAATTGTCTTCATCTTCAGTAACCAGTTAAAATAAAAACACGGAATGAGGCTGCACACCGAGGAAACTCGGAAACACCATTGATTCCTCATTTCGAAACGAAATTTTTGTTTCTAGTGTATCTTCCAATGCAGACATATGTTTGGGTTCTCTATAGGTCGAAAAACATAAAGCGTTACGAATAACATAAAGCGTTTTTAAAGTACTCACGATTAATTTTTATTGCTATTTTCGTAATTGACGAGATTCAACTTTGTTTTATTGCCTGCATTCCCTAAGAATTTTTTCGCTGTACCTTTCGGTGTCTAACTCTGCATTCACTACGTGCCTGTTGAAGCATTGTCACAAAATAAATTGGATTTAATCGGTTCGCCGGCGGAGTCTTCTACGGAGATTTATGATTCGGTTACAGTAAATGAGAGGCAACAGTCCATATCGAGATTCCGATCTTATAGCGACACACTGCGCCGAGGAGACGGTACAACTCTGACACATTCACAGTTGAGCGAAGGATGTTAAACGCATATGCATTGAGGGGTGTCATCGGGGTGATGTGTAATCGCAGTGATCGATTCCTTGTGGACAGGTAAAACGAGAATGTGGAACTGAATGTTTAACAAAATGTGCTTTTTACCCCTTTTTTCGTTTTCGAATTCCGGACGTTTAAAGA
>NW_016946007.1:0-557 GCF_001483705.2 Eufriesea mexicana
GCTGCTGGCCCCCCACAGGCAAGAAGAACGTATTAGAGCACAGTAGAACTCAGAAATCCGCCGAAAAGCAGTGTAAAGCGCAAAAGTCGAAGCTATACTATCCTAGCCAAACCAAACCTAACTTAACCAAACTAAGATATCAGAAGCTAACGTGAAGAGACCCGTATTGCAGCCACCCCAAGCGGCAGGCAGAACATATTAGAGGAGTTTATAACCCAGAAATCCATGTTTACGCAGTGTATTGCATAAAAGTCGAGATTACCCTATAGAAACGTAAACAAGCTTAAATAAAGCGAACGTAGACGTACTCAACCTAACGCGTCGTGGACAATATTGCCTGCCCCCCAGAGCAAAGCGGAGCATATTGTAGCAACGTTGAGCACAGAAAGCAACAGGATAGATGTATACAGCACGAAAGTCAGAGCTACAACCTCCTAAACCAACCATAATTATGTTATCCAAACGGACCCAAATTCAACCTAACGTGACCAGAACACTGTTGCTGGCCTCCCCAGCGCCAAGCAGAATATACTCCAGATCAGTAGAGCGCAGGAATC
>NW_016946008.1:0-1540 GCF_001483705.2 Eufriesea mexicana
ATGCTATCCTAACATAACCCAACAAAACCTAGCCTAACCAAACGTAATCAAGCACAACCTAACACGCCGCGACCACTGTAGCTGGCCTCCCAAGATTCGAGCAGAGTATAGTAGGGCGATGCAGATCGCAGAAAGCAACCGAATAGCATTGTATAGCACGAAAGTCTTTGCTATGCTATCCTAACCTAACCGATCGTAACATAACCGAACATAATCTAACTTAGAGTACCTTGCCGAGACCACAATTGCTGTCCTCCGTAGAGCAAAGCAGAGCATATTAGAGCGCAGTAGAGAGCAGAAATCCACCGCATCGCATAGCAGTGTATAGACAAAAGCCGGAGCTATCCTTACCAAACCAGACCAAACGTCACCTAACCAAACGTAGGGTAACTAAGCCTAACAGGACGATACCTCAATTGCTGGCCTCCCCGGAGCCAAGCGGAACATATTAGAGCACAGTGGAGCGCAGAAATCCAACGAACAGGAGTTTATAGCACAAAAGACAAAGGCACCCTCACCAAACCCAACCTTTACTAGCCAAGCGTGACCTACCACAACCAATCGTGCCGCGACTGGCATTTCTCCCCTCCCCTGATTCGAGCGGCGTATAGTAGAGCTATGTAGCGCGCACAAATACACCGAATGGCAGTGTATAGCACACGAGTCAACTCTTACAGCGCGCACAAATACACGGAATGGCAGTGTATAGCACACGAGTCAACTCTTTCCTATCCTAACCTATAGAAACGTAATATAAACAAACCTAACATAACTTAATGTGACGTGCCGAGACCAATAATGCTGGCCTCCCCAGAGGCAAGCAGAATACACTATAGCACTGTAGAGCGTAGAAAGCCTGCAAATTGCAGTGTATAGGACAAAAGTGAAAGATATCCGGGAAAGACGGTCCGGGTCCAATAATGCTGTCTTCCACATCGCCAAACAGAACTTATTAGAGGAGCGCAGAGTGCAGAAATCCTTAGAAGGGCAATGTACAGCAGAAAATTCAAAGACAGCCTGACATAACCCAGACAAACCTACCAGAACCATGCGAATGTTAACTCAACCTAAAATGCCTTAACCACTATTGCTTGCCTCCGTAGAGCAACGCAGAGCATATCAGAACACTGTGGACCGCAGAAATCGACCGCGATGCGGCGTATAACGCAAAAGTCGGAGATGCCCTGACCAAACATAACCTAACCTAACCTATCCTAACGTAACATAACCTAACCTAACGTGGCGAGACTAATATTGCAGGCCTCCCCACGGACCAGCAGAATATATTAACGCACCGTAGAGAGCAGAGAGCCACCAAATAGCACCCAATGGCACAAAACTCATGGATATCCTAACCTATCCTGACCTACACGGACAGGACATAACCAAACGTAGACTAACTAAACCCAACGAGCCGAGTCCGCCATTGCTGCCATTCCCAACGTAGAGCGCAGATGTCCATAGAATGGCTATATACAGCAGAAAAATCAAAGGTATCCAAGCCCAATCCAGGCTAACGTTACCTAACCAAACGTAGCCT
>NW_016946009.1:0-621 GCF_001483705.2 Eufriesea mexicana
TTTGGTACGGACAGCTTTAACTTTTTTGCTGCACACTGCTGTTCGTTGGATTTCTGCGCTCTACCGGGCTCTAGCATGACGTGCTTGTCTCTGGGGAGGGCAGCAACAGAGCTCTCGGCAACGTGGGATGATTTATTGGTAAGGATTGCCATTAGGATTACGATTGGTTATGTTAGGAGGTGGTAGTTTCGACTTTCGAGCTAAAGTCTGCTATTAGGAGAATTCGTGCGACATAGGGTGCTCTAATGATTACAGCTTGGCTCTAGGAAGGCCAGCAACAGTGGCCTCTACACGTTACACCCTGTCATGCTACGTTCGGTTAGGCTGGGTCGGGATATGTTTTGCCAGGATAGCTTTAACTTTTGTGCTGTACACTGCTCTTCGGTGGATTACTGCGCTCTACGGTGCTCTAGTATCCTGTTTGGCATTGGGAGGGCAACAATGACGGTGTAGGCACGTTAGGTATGGTCAGGCTATGTTTGTTTATGTTCTGTTGGTTTGGGTTGGGCATGGGTAGCTTTGTCTTTTCAATACTCTGCGATTATACGGAGCTCTGCCTTCTACTCTCCACTAGTGTGTTCCGTTTGACCCTGGGGAGGCGGGAAACAGTGGCCAGGGCTG
>NW_016946010.1:0-862 GCF_001483705.2 Eufriesea mexicana
ATAGCCATTCCAATGCCATAGAATCTGGCTGGAAAGCTCAATTTTATTGACATTTTCGACTAACATCGTAGTGAGCTACCTTTTTTGCATAAATAAGGAGGAAAGGTTCTTTGGCGTGCTATAGCCATTGCAGTGATATGGAATCTGCATGGAAAATTCAATTTTACTGACATTTTCGACTAATATCGCGGTGAGCTACCTTTCTTGCATAAATAAGGAGAAAAGGTTCTTTTGACCTGCTGTAGCCATCGCAATCCTATAGAATCTGGCAGGAAAGTACAATTTTCTTGACATTTTCGACTAATATCGCGGTGAGCTAACTTTTTTGTAAAAATAAGGAGGGTGCACTCTATTGGCCTGCTATAGCCATTGTATTTCTATAGTATCTGGCTGGAAAATACAATTTTATTGCCGTTTTCGACTAATATCGCGGTGAGCTAACTTAGTTTCTTTCATATATAAGGCGGAAAGATTCTATTGGTGTGCAATAGTCATTTCAATGCTATAGAATCAGGCAGGAAAATAAAATGATACTGACATTTTCGACTAAAGTCGTGGTGAGCTGTCTTCCTTGCTTAAGAAAGGAGGAAAAATATGTTTGGTGTGCTGTAGCCATTGCAATGCTGTAGAATCTGGCTGGAAAATACAATTTTATTGACAGTTACGACTAATATCGTAGTGAGCTCCCTTTTTAGCTAAAATAAGCAGGGTAGATACTATTGGCGTGATATAGCCATTACATTTCTATAGTTTCTGGCTGTAAAATGCAATTTTATTGACATTTTCGACTGATATCGTCGTGAGCTAACTTCCTTGCATAGGTAAGGAGGAAAGATTCCTTTGACGTGCTATAGCCATTGCA
>NW_016946011.1:0-780 GCF_001483705.2 Eufriesea mexicana
AGTCAAAGACATCCTATTCTAACTTAACCAAACCTTACCTTACCAAACGTAGAGTGACTAAACATAACGAGACAAGTCATTTATTTCTGGCCTCTCAGAGCCTAGTATAACATATTAGAGCACAGTAGAGCGCAGAAATCAGACGCATTGCCGTGTATAACACAAAAGCCGAAGCCATCACAACCAAACATAGTCTAACCTGACCTAGCCAAACGTAACAGAACAAAGCCTATAGCACCACGGCCGCTATTGCTGGTCTCCCAAGAGTCGAGCGGAGCATAGTGGAGCAATGGATTGCGCTGAAATCGTCCGAATAGCAGTGTGTAGCACAAAAGTCAAAGCTACCCCATTCTAACCTAACCAATCGTATCATAAGCAGACGTAACGTAACCCAGGACGACGTGCCACGAAAGCAATTGCTGGCCTCACGAGAGCTAAGCAGAGAATGGCAGAGCCATGAAGGATTCTGGTATCGTCCGAATACCTGTGTACAGCAAAAGAGTAGGAGATATCCTAACCTCACCGGATCAAACCTAGCTTAATCGAACGTAACCAATCATAACCTAACGATTGCAATGCACAGTTGCTGGCCTCCCCACCGCCAAACGGGGCACACTAGAGGTGAGTAGAACTAGAGGTGAGTAGACGGCAAAGGTCCATAGAATGTCAGTGTATAGCACGAAAGTCAAAAATATGCTAACCAAACCCACACAAACATAACCTAACTAAACGTAACCAACCTCAACCTAACGTGCCGCGACCACTACTGCGGGTCACCAC
>NW_016946012.1:0-591 GCF_001483705.2 Eufriesea mexicana
TATCATTGCAATGGCTATAGCACTCAGAAAGCATCTTTCCTCCTTATTTATGCAAGCAAGCTAACTCACCACAGTATTAGTCGAAAATGTCAATAAAATTGAACTTTCCAGCCAGATTCTGTATCATTGCGACGGCTATAGCACGTGAATTGAAACTTTCCTCCTTAATATGCAAGAAAGTTAGCTCACCACGGTGTTAGTCGAAAATGTCAATAAAATTGAACTTTCCAGCCAGATTCTGTATCATTGCGACGGCTATAGCACGTGAATTGAAACTTTCCTCCTTAATATGCAAGAAAGTTAGCTCACCACGGTGTTAGTCGAAAATGTCAATAAAATTGAATTTTCCAGCTGGATGCTATAGCAATGCAATGGCTATAGCACGCCAGTAGGATCTACCCTCCTTATTTATGAACGAAAGTTAGCTCACCACGATATTAGTCGAAAAAGTTAATAAACTTGAACTTTCGAGACAGATTCTACAGCATTGCAATGGATACAGCACGCCAAGATGATCTTTCCACCTTACTTACGCAAGGAAGTTAGCTCAGCACGATATTAGTCGAAAATGTCAATAAAATTGAACTTTCC
>NW_016946013.1:0-1870 GCF_001483705.2 Eufriesea mexicana
GAAAGATACTATTGGCGTGCTATAGCCGTCCCAATGTTATAGAATCTGCCAAGAAAGTTCAATTTTATTGTCAGTATCGTCTAATATCGTGGTGACCTACCTTCCATGCATAAGTAAGGGGGAAAGATACTATTAGCGTGATATAGCCTTTGCAATGCTATGGAGTCTGGCAGGAAAATGCAATTTTACTGACATTTTCGACTAATACTGTGGTGAGCCACCGTTCTTGCATAAATAAGGAGGAAACATTCTACTGGCGTGCTACAGCAGTTGGAATGCTATAGAATCTAGCTGGAAAATTCAATTTTACTGACATTTTCGACTAATACGACTAATATCGTGGTGAGCTAACTTTCGTGCATCTGTAAGGAGGAAAGATTCAATTCGCGTGCTATAGCCGCCCCCAATGTTATATAATCTGCCAAGGAAGTTCAATTTTATTGACAGTTTCGTCTAATATCGTGGTGAGCTAACTTTCGTGCATCTGTAAGGAGGAAAGATTCAATTCGCGTGCTATAGCCGCCCCCAATGTTATATAATCTGCCAAGGAAGTTCAATTTTGTTGACATTTTCGACTAATATCGTGGCGAGCGAAATTTCTTGCATAAATAAGGAGGAAAGATCCTATTGGCGTGCTGTAGGCATTGCAAAGCTATAGAACCTTCCTGGAAAAGAGAATTTTATTTACATTTTCGACTGAGATCGTGGTCAGCTATCTTTATTGCGTAAATAAGGAGGAAAGATACAATTGGCGTGCTATACCCGTCGCAATGCTATAGAAACTTAATTGAAAGTTCAATTTTGTTGACATTTTCGACTAATATCGTGGTAAGCTATCTTTCTTGCATAAATAATGAGGAAAGGTTCAGTTGGCGTGCTCTAGGCATTGCAACGCTATGGAATCCGGTAGGAAAATACAATTTCCTTGACATTTTCGACTAATATCGTGGTGAGCTAATGAGCCACCGATCTTGCATAAATAAGGATGAAAGATTCTATTGGCGTGCTACAGCAGTTGGAATGCTATAGAATTTGGCTGGAAAGTCCTATTTTATTGACATTTTCGAGTTATATCGCGGTGAGTTAACTTTCTTGCATAAATAAGGAGGAAAGATAGAATGGGCGTGCTATAGCCGCCGCAATGCTATAGAGACTGGCTGAAAAGTTCAATTTTGTTGACATTTTCTACTAATACCGTGACGAGATATCTCTCTTGAGTAAAGAAGGAGGAAATATCCAATTGGCGAGCTGTAGCCATTGCAATGCTATAGAATGTTGCTGAAAAGATCAATTTTATTGATATTTTCGGCTAATACTGTGGTGAGTTATCTTTCTTGCATAAATAAGGAGGAAAGATTCTGTTGGCGTGCTCCAGGCATTTCAACGCTATGGAATCCGGAAGGAAAATTCAATTTCATTGACATTTTCGTCTAATATCGTGGTGAGCTAACTTTCGTGCTTAACTAAGGACGAAAGATTCTCTTGGCGTGCTATAGCCATTGCAATGCTATAGAATCTTGCTGGAAAATTCAATTTCATTGACATTTTCGACTAATATCGTGGTGAGCTATCTTTCTTGCATAGACAAGGAGAAAAGATTCTGTTGGCTTGCTCTAGGCATTGCAATGCTGCAGAATCTTGCTGGAAAATTCAATTTTACTGACATTTTCGACTAATATCTTTGTGAGCTATCTTCTATGCATAGGTAAAGAGGATAGATCTTTTTGGCGTGCTATAGCCATCGCAATGCTGAAGAATCTGGCTGGCAAATTCAATTTTTCAGACAATTACGACTTATATCGTGGTGAGTTAACTTTCTTGCATTAATAAGGTCGAAAGATACTATTGGCGTGCTATAGCCGTCCCAATG
>NW_016946014.1:0-1529 GCF_001483705.2 Eufriesea mexicana
GTGTGGGTGGATTAATGGATGTGTGGATGGACGGAAGAACGCATGAATGTATGGATGTTTGAACGGATGAGTGTAAGGATGTTAGCATGGATGTATGGACGGATGTTTGTATTTATGTATGTATGGATGTATGAATGGATGTATGTATGGATGGATGAGTGTATGGGTGGACGGAATTATGGATGTATGTGTGTGTGGATATATGGATACATGGATGTATGTATGTATGTAAGTTTGTATGTATGTATGTATGTATGGATGTTTGAATGTATGGACGAATTTGAGTTATGTATGTATGGATGTATGCATGTATGTATGGACGGTTGCATGGATGTATGGGTGTGTGGGTGGTTGATTGCATGGGTGGATGGACGGAAGGACGGCTGTATGTATGGATGTTTGTATGGATGTATGTATGGACGTTTGTATGGATGTATGGATGGATGTGTGCATGGATGTACGTATGTATGTTTGAATGTATGTATGTATGGATGTGTGTATGGATGTATGTATGGATGAATGTATGCGAGCATGTATGGATCTGTGTATTGATGTGTGTGGATGTATGGATGTGTGGATATATGGATGTATGGATGGATGGATGTATCGATGTATGGATGTGTGGATGGGTAGATGTATGGAACGATGGGTGCATGGATGGGTGCTTGTACGAATGGATGGATGTATGGTTCGATGGATGTATGGAAGGGTGGATGCATGTATGGATGGTCGTGTGGAATGATGGACGTATGCATGGATGTATGTATGGATGGATGTATGGATGGATTGCGGAATGGATGGACGGATGGACGGATGTATGGCTGTATGGATGTATATATGTATGGATGTAAGGATGTATGGATGTATGAATGTACGAATGTATGGAAATACGGATGTATGGATGTACGGATTTATATATGCATGGATGTATGAATGGATGGATGTATGTGTTGATCTATGTATGGATATAATGATGGATTGATGAAATGGTGAACGGATGTATGGATGGATATATTTACGGATCGATGTGTGTATGGATGGATGGGTTTCTGGAAGGACGGATGTATGGATGGATGGATGTATTGATGAATGGCTGTATGTATGGTTGGGTGTATGCATAGATTGAAGTATGGATGGCTGGATGAACGGATGTATGGTTGTATGTGAGGATGGATGAATGGACGTATGCATGGATGTATGTATTGTTGTTTGTATGGATGTATGTAAGGTATGTATGTATGGATGTATGTATGGATATATGGATGAATGTATGAACGTATGTATGTATGGATGTATGGATGCGTAAGACGTTTGTATGCATGCATGTATGGATGGATGTATGGAGGAATGTACGGATGTAAGTATGGATACATCTATGGATGAATGTATGGATGTGTGTATGTATGTATGTATTTATGTATGGATGGATGTATGTATGGATGTGTGTGGGCGTAAGTATGTATGTTTGGATGTACGTATGGATGTATGTATGGATGGATGGTTGTATGGTTGGACGGGCTTGTGGATGT
>NW_016946015.1:0-248 GCF_001483705.2 Eufriesea mexicana
CCTACTTATTTATGCAAGAAAGTTAACTATACACGATATTAGTCAAAAATGTCAATAAAATTGTATTTACCAGGCAGAGTCTACGGCATTGCAATGGCTATAGCACTCCAAAAGGATCCTTCCTCCTTACTTATGCAAGACAGATTGCTCACCACTGTATTAGTCGAAAACGTCAATAAAATTGTATTTTCCAGCCAGATACTACGGCAATGCAATGGCTATAGCACGCCAATAGAATCTACCCTCCT
>NW_016946016.1:0-272 GCF_001483705.2 Eufriesea mexicana
CCGTACATCCATCCATTCAGCCATACAGACATCTATTTATATATACGTCTATCCACACATCCATGCATCGATACATCCATCCATCCATACATCCATACATCCATACATGCATCCTAGTATCCATTCATACGTCCATACGTACATCAATACATACACCCATACATACATCAATACACAAAACCAAACATACATTCATATATTCATCCATGCATACATCCCCACGTACATCCATACATCCATTCATCCACACATACATACATACATCCATACAT
>NW_016946016.1:283-630 GCF_001483705.2 Eufriesea mexicana
TCCATACACGCATCCATACATCCATTCATATATCGAACCATACATCCATTCAACCATCCATCGATCCAACCATACACCCACATATTCATACAATCATCCATACATACACACATGCAAACATTCCTACATATGCCCTTCCATACAGGTATCCATACACGCATACATACATCCGTTCATACATCCACCCATACATCCATCCATCCATACACCCATCCATCCATTCATCCGTCCATCCATCCATCCTTGCATACAACCTTCCGCACATTCAATCACCCGTCCAGCCTCCTATCCGTCCATCGATCCGTCCATCTATCTACCCATTCATCCTTACAGACATCCATTCATTC
>NW_016946017.1:0-485 GCF_001483705.2 Eufriesea mexicana
CCCCACCGGGACCTCAACGGTGGGTGGTGTCGGGGGATAATCGGAAGCGTCAGCCCATTCGCTGTCTGATTCACTACTCTCCCGATTATCCCCCTCATCAGCCTGCCCTGGGCTAGCAGGCTGGGCCGCAAGATGAGTCCGCTGCCTTCTCATCTTGCGGCGAGCATCGGCCCTTTTGTCCCGGATTTGTTTCACACTTTTCGTCTTAAGGACCCCCGCAATGGCTTTGGCGATGAATTTTTCATGCCGGAACTGCTCCTCGAGTTCCGACAAAAGCCTCTCCTCCTCCTCAGTCCATGTTTTATGAGGAGGAGCTTTGCGGGGGCCCCTCGGGACCTCGGCTGCAAGACGACGTGCTTCGTTGCTTGCAGCCGGATGACGATGCCGCAGGTGTTGACTCAGTCCTCTCTGCGTCAAAAATCTGTGATCGCAGAGAGTGCACTGCAGACCCTCCTCTGCAGGCGGAACACCTGGGCATTTGGGCC
>NW_016946018.1:0-226 GCF_001483705.2 Eufriesea mexicana
CACAATATTAGCCGGAAATGACAATATAATTGAGTTTTTCAGACACATTCTGAAGCATTGCAACGGCTACAGCTCGCCAATAGTATCTTCCCTCCTTTTTTATGTATGAAAGTTAGCTCACCACGATTCAAGTCGAAAATGTCAATAAAATTGTAGTATCCTCCTAGGTTCAACAGCTTTGCAATGCCTATAGGACGCCAACAGAATATTTCCTCCTTATTTATGC
>NW_016946019.1:0-942 GCF_001483705.2 Eufriesea mexicana
CCACGCCTCCTAATCCGCCCTAACGAAACGAGACATGACCCTACCTAACGTGCCGCGACCGTTGCCGGCCACCACAGAGCCAAGCAGAACGTAGTAGAGGTCAGTAGATAAGAGAAATCCACGGAACAGCAGTGTACAGCACAAACGTCAAAGTAGCGTATCCTAATCTAGCCGAACGTAACGTACCCAAACGAAACCTAAATCAACCGAACATGACGAGACAACAATTGCCGGCGTCCACAGGGACGAGCAGAATGTTCTAGAACGTCCACAGGGACGAGCAGAATGTTCTAGAACACAGTAAAGCGCTGACACCGACCGCATTGCAGTGAACAGAACAAAGGCCGTAGATACCCCAGCCAAACCTGACGCAATCTAACCGAAACCGAACATAGTGTAGCTCAGCATATCGTGAAGAAACCAATATTGCTGGCCAGTCCATAGCCAAGCAGAACATATTAGAGCACGTTTGGTCGCAGATTTCCAACGAATAGCAGTGAACAGCACAGAAGTAAAAGCAGCCTAACCAAAACTAGCCAGACGCAACATATCCAATCGTAGCCTATCTCAAACTAACATGACGAGACCACTATTGCTAGCCTCCCCAGAGCCAAGCAGAACATACTTGAGCATAGTACAGCGCGGTAAACCAACGAATATCTGTGTATAGCGCAAAAGTCGAAGCTATCCTATCATAATATATACACTCTTAACGTAGCCAAACGTAGCATAACTGTACCTAGCGTGCCGCGACCACTATGGTTGGACTGCCCACGGCGAACCGGAATATAGTAGGGTAGAGTCGTGCGCATATATCCTACGATCAACAGTGTACAGCACGAAAGTCAAAGCTACCCATACCGCACTTAACCTAACCTAACATAACGAAGCGTAACATAATCCAACATAACGTGCCGAGACAAATATTGCTGGCGTGCTTAG
>NW_016946019.1:2027-2632 GCF_001483705.2 Eufriesea mexicana
AACCTGACCATATGAAATCTAACTTAACCAAACGTAGCATAACACAACATGACGTACCGTGATCCATGCTCCTGGCCTTCCCAGAGCCAAACAGGATGTCGTAGAGCACAGTAAGTCATAGAAATACACGGAGTAGCGGTGTAAAGTACAAAGATCAAAATAGCCCATCCAAACCTAGCCAAACGTAACACAAGCAAACGTAACTTGACACGACCTAGCGTGCCGACACCACCGTTTCTGGCATCCACGGAGACAAGTAGAGTGTACTAGAGCATAGTAGTGAGCAAAAATCCACCGCAATGGAGTGAATGCACAAAAGTCAAAGTTATCCAAACCTTAAGTGACCCAACCTTACCAAACCATTGGTAGTACGTCTCAACATGAATTGCCGAGACCTCTATTGCTGGCCACACCAGAGCCAAGCAGAACACACTAGACCACACTGCCGTACAGATACCCACCGCGTAGCAGAGTATAGCACAAAAGTGAGTGCTACCCTCTCCTAATATATCCCAACCTAGAATAACCAAACGTGACATAAGTAAACCTAACGTACGGCGACCACTATTTCTGGCCTCCCCAGAGTCGAGCAGAACATATTAGAG
>NW_016946020.1:0-1113 GCF_001483705.2 Eufriesea mexicana
GCAGCCTTGACTTTCGTGCCGTACGTTGTTGTTTGGCTGATATCTGCTCTATAATGTGCTCTAATATATTCTGCTCGATCCAGTTCAGGCCAGCAGTAGTGGTCTCGGCACGTTAAGTTGAGCTACGTTACGTACGGCAACGTTACGTTTGGATAGATTAGGATCGGAAAGCTCTGACTTCTGTGCTATACGCTGTTATTTGGTGAAATTTCTGCCCTCTTCATTGCTCTAAGTTATTTGGTGAAATTTCTGCCCTCATCATTGCTCTACTATACTCTGCCCGTCTCTGTGGAAGCCAGCAATAGCGGCCGTGGCACGATAGTTTGAGATATGTTACGTTTGGCTATGCTAACGTTTGTTTGGTTAGGGCAACATGGCTTTGACTTGTGTGCTGTAAACTGCTATTCGTTGGATTTCTGCGCTCTACCCAGCTCTAGTAAGTTCTGCTTGGCTCTGTGGAGGCTAGCAATGGTAGCGTAACCACGTTATGTTCAGTTATGCTACCTTTGGTTTGGTCCGGTAGGGTCAGGTGAGGTTGGGTCCGTCCGCGCTCCACCCGCGACCACCGCGAAGACCGTAACGATGCGCGGTAAAGATAAGAAGCTAGAGCGGCGGTAAGCCGGGCCCCATTCTTACGCGGCCGCCGTCGCGGTTTGGGTACCCGAGGGGTCGAGTCTCTCTTGCGCGGAGGCCATCTCCGCTGCAAGGGGAAAGATAAATATCGCCGACCTCGGGATCGAGGACTTGCGCACCCGTGGGGCTGCTTCCGGGGGTCTACTGCTGGAGGTCGGCGGACCCGAGGGCGCACAGCGAGCCACCGCTCTCGCCGGGCGAATGAGGGAAGTCTTGGAGGGATCCGGCGTGCGTGTTACGGTTCCAACCAATAAAGCGGAGCTGAGGGTGACAGGGCTCGACGACTCTGTCACACCCCGCGAGGTGGCCGCTGCCCTGGCAAGGGTCGGCGATTGCACCGAGGCGGAAATAAGAACCGGAGTGATCAGGTCTTCCGCTTCGGGACTGGGCTCTGTATGGGCTCAGTGTCCCCTCGCCGCAGCGAGAAAGGCCGTCGATTGCGGGCGGATCCGCGTCGGCTGGACTTCGGCCCGTGTTGTA
>NW_016946021.1:0-1405 GCF_001483705.2 Eufriesea mexicana
CGACCTTTGTGCTATACACTGCTATTCCGTGGATTTCTGCGTTATAATGTCCTCTCATGTGATCTGCTTTTCTCTACCAGGGCCGTCAATAGCGGCCGAGGCACGTTATATAGAGTTATGCTACGTTTGTTCAGGTTTGCTTATGCCAGGTTATGTTAATGATTCCTCGACTCTTGTGCTGTACACTGTTTTCGGTGCATTTCTGCGCTCTACATTGCTCTACTATACTCTGCTCTACTCTGGGGAGGCGAGCAATAGCGGCCGCGGCACGTTACGCTGGGTGAGGTCACGTTTGGCTTTGGTAGGTAAGGCTAAGTTTGCTTTGGGTAGCTTTTACTTTCATGACGTACACTGATATTAGGTGGATTTCTGTGCTCCACCGTGCTCCTCAATATTTTGCCAGTCTATGGTAAGGCCAGGAGCAGTGGTCGCGGGACGTTATATTGAGTTTGGTTAGGTTAGGTTAGGACAGGTTCTGCTAGGTTACATAAGGCTTTTGCGCTCTACACCGCAATGCGCTGGATCTTGCGCTCTACTCCGCTCTAGTACGTTCTGCTTCGCTCTGGCCAGGCCAGCTCCTCACTCTATGTTGAGTTGCGTTACGTTTGGTTTGGTCAAGTTAAGTTATGTTTGGACAGGATGGCGTCTACTTTCGTGCTGTAAACAATTATCCGGCGGGTACACGTGATGTGCTGTGCTCCGCTGCATTCTGGTTGGCTCTGTGGAGTCCGGCAGCTGTGGTCGCGGCACGCCCCTTTGAGTTACGCTACGTTTGGTTAGGTTAGGCTAGTTCAGGTTATGTTAGGGTATCTTCGACATTTGTGCCATTCCCTGCAGTGCGTAGGGTTTATGCGATCTACTCTGCTCTTGCACAATCTGCTTGTCCCTGTGTAGGTCAGCAATAGCTGTCTCGGCACGTTCGGTTGAGTTAGGTTACGTTTGTGTATGTTACGTTTGGTTAGGTCAGGAAAGGCTACCTTGACTTTTGCGCTATTCCCTGATATTCGGTGGATTTCTGCACTCTAATGTGCGCTAATATGCTATGCTGTGCTGTCGGAGGCCAGCAATATTGGTCTCGTCACGTTATGTCGGGTTACACCACGGTTGGATAGCTTAGGTTGGGCCAAGTTTGCTCAGGTTATGTTAGACTTTTGTGCTATACTCAGCTTTTCGTTGGTCTTCTGCACTTCATTGTGCTCTAGTATGTTCTGCTTACCTCTGGGGTGACCAGCAATAACGGTCTCGCACGTTGACTTGTGCTACGCTACGTTCGGTCCAGTTACGTTTCGTGAGGTAAGGATTGGATATTCTAGGATTTTGTGCTCTACACCGCTATCCGCGAGTTTCTGCGCTCTACTGCGTTCTAATATTTTCTGCTTGGCTCTGCGGGGGGCCAGCAATGGTG
>NW_016946022.1:0-1427 GCF_001483705.2 Eufriesea mexicana
TCGAACTTAACATAACTTAACCAAACCAAGCGTAACATTACCCAACCTAAGGCCCCGTGACCACCATTTCTGGCCTGCCGCAGGCAAGCAGAAAATATTACAGCACTGCAGAGCGCAGAAATCCACCGATTAGCAGTGCATATCAGAAAACTCAAAGCTACAATGGTCTAACCCAACCAAACGTGGCATTACCGAACGGTAACTTAATCAACCTAACGTGCGGCGACCACTATTGCTCTCCTCCACAGACCCGAGCGGAGCATATTACAGTAGAGTTGTGCGCAGATACCCATGGAATAACGTTGTGTATCACAAAAGTCGGAGCTACCCTAATTTAAACAAGCCAACCTAACAAAACGTAATCTAAAAACCTTACGTGCAGCGACCATTACAGCTGACCTCGCCTGAGCCAAACAGAGCATATTAGTGGAGTGTAGAGCGCTGAAGGCCATAGAACGACAGTGCATACCAGAAAAGTGGAAGCAATACAAACCTAAGCAAAGCTAACGGAACATAGCCAAACGTATCCTATCACAAGCTTTTCCGTCTAGACCACTATTACTGGCATCCCGAGGGCCAAGTAGAACATACTAGAGCACAGTAGTGCGCAGAAGTCCACCTCATTTCCGTGTACAGAGCCGAAGTAATAGATATCCTGACCTAACCCAGACAATCCTAACCAAGCCTGACGTAACGCAACTCAACCTAACGCGCCGCGGCCACAATTTTTGGCCTGCCCAGAGCAAAGCAGAGCATGCTTAATTACAGTGGTGCGCAGAAATCCACCGAATAGCAGTGAAAAGCACAAAAGTCGAAGCTGCCCTAGCCTAACCTAACCGAACATAGCAAAACCGAACGTAACCTAACTACACCTAACCGCCATAAACCACTATTGCTGGAAACCCCTGAGCCAAGCAGAATACACTAGGGCAGAGTAGATTGCAGAGAGCTACCATATAGCAGCTCATAGCACGGAAGTCAAATATATCACAACCTAACGCGACATAACCTAACTTAACCAAATGTAGACTAGCAAAACTTGCCGAGCCGAGACCACCATTTTTGGAACCCTCAGTTACAAGCACAACGTATTAGTGTACAGTAGAGTGCAGAAATCCGCCGAAATGCAGTGCATAGCTCAAAGGTCAAAGCTAGGCCCTCCTAATCTAACCAATCGTGACGTAACCAAATGTAACCTAACTCAACCTAACGTGCCGAGACCGCCATTGCTGCCCGTCCCAGAGCCAAGCAGGATAAACTAGAGCACAGTAGAACGCAGGAACCCATCATTTAGCAGTGTGGAGAAACGTGTGGAGAACGAAAGTTAAAGCAATACTGACCAAACTTAGCCGAACCCAACCTACCGGAACGTAACCTGTTTCAACATTACTTGCCGAGACCACCATTGCTGTCCTTCCCAGAGCCAA
>NW_016946023.1:0-656 GCF_001483705.2 Eufriesea mexicana
TGTATGGATGGATGGATTTATGGATGTATGGATGTATTTATGTGTGAATGTACGAATGTACGGTTGTACCGATCTATGGATGCAAGGATCTCTATATGTATGGATGTATGGATGGTTGGACGTATGAGTGATTGGATGTATGGATGGATGGATGTATGGAGGTATGTATGGATGTATGTATGGATGTACGTATGGTTGTATGGATGTATGGATGTTTGGACTTATGGATGTGTGGATGTATGAATGTATGGATGGATGTATGGATGGATGTATGGATGGATAGATGTATGGATCGATGGATGTATGGACGGGTGCTAGTATGGATGGATGGATGTATGGTACCATGGATGTATGTATGGGTGGATATATGGATGGATGGATGTACGGAAAGGTGGATGTATGGATGGATGTATGTATGGATGAATGGTTGTGTGGATGGATGGATGTATAGATGGATTGAGGTATGGATGGACAGATGTACGTATGTATGAATGTATGGATGTATATATGTTCGGATGTATGGATTTATGGATGTAAGGTTGTGTGGGTGAAGGTATGTAACGGATGGATGTATGTGTGAATGGCAGGATATGGGGATGGATGGATGTATTGGTGTACATGTGTTAGGATGCATGAATCTATGGTTGTACGGATGT
>NW_016946024.1:0-1066 GCF_001483705.2 Eufriesea mexicana
AACGTATGGATGTAAGAATGTATGGATGTATGCATGTAAGGATGTATGGATGGATGGATGATAAGAAATGATGAACGTACGAGTGGAAGCATTTATGGATGTACGGGTGTGGGGATGTATGGATGAATGTATGTATGGATGCATTTACGGATGTATCTACGGATGTATGTATGGTTGATTGATGGGTGTATGGACGAATGTATGAATGTATGCATGGATGTATGCATGGATGTATGCATGGATGTATGTACGGATGTTTGAGTGGATGTATGCATGGATGTATGTATGGATGTATGTAAGTATGTATCTATGGTTGTATGTATGGAAGAATGTATTGGTGTATGTAAGGATGTATGTATTGATGTCTCTATGGAATGGATGGGTGTATGGGTGGATGGATGAATGGACGAACGGATGTATGGATGGATTGAGGCCTGGATGCAAGGATGTATGTATGGATGGATGAATGGGTGCATGAATGGATGGATGTATATATGTATGGATGTATGGATTGATGTCTGTGTGGTTGGACGGAGGTATGGATTGATGGATGTATGTATGGACGGAGGTATGGATGCATGGGCTTATGGATGTATGGATGCATAAATGTATGGATGTATGGATGGATGTACGGATGTATGGATTTATGGATCTATATATATATGGATGCATGGATGGATGGATGTATGAGTTGATGTATGTATGGACGGATGTATGTGTGGATGGACGCATGGATGTACGAATGTATGGATGTATGGTTGAATGGATGTAAGGAGGGATGGATTTACGGATGTGTGTATGTATGAATGTATGGATGGTTGGTTGTATGGATGCAAGGATGTATGGGAGGATGGTTGTATGGATGGAAGGATGTATGAATTGATGGCCGTATGGATGTATGTATGTATGGATGGATTGAGGTATGGGTGGTTGGATGTACGGATGAATGGGTGTACGGTAGAATGGATGTATGGATGGATTAAGTTATGGATGTATGTGAGGTTGGATGTATCGAATGATAGACGTACGAATGGAAGGATATATGGATGTATGGATGTGTGGGTGT